>NC_141537.1:166026641-166186641 GCF_021556685.1 Rattus norvegicus
TTAATTCCTTCAACTGTTTGATTGTGTTTTCCTGGAATTCTTTCAGGGATTTTTGTGATTCCTCTCTGTAGGCTTCTACTTGTTCTCTAAGGGAGTTCTTCACATCTTTCTTGAAGTCCTCTAGCATCATGATCAAATATGATTTTGATACTAGTTCTTGCTTTTCTGGTGTGTTCGGATATTCCGTGTTTGCTTTGATGGGAGAATTGGGCTCCAATGAGCCATGTAGTCTTTGTTTCTTTTGCTTGGGTTCCTGCGCTTGCCTCTCGCCATCAGATTATCTCTAGTGTTACTTTTTTCTTCTATTTCTGACAGTGGCTAGACTGTCCTATAAGCCTGTGTTTCAAGAGTGGTGTAGACCTGTTTTCCTGTTTTCTTTCAGCCAGTTATGGGGACAGAGTGTTCTGCGCTTCCTATCTACAGGTCTTCAGCTGTTCCTGTGGGCCTGTGTCTTGAGTTTACCAGGCAGGTTGCTTGCAGCAGAAAAGTTGGTCTTACCTGTGGTCCCGAGGCTCAAGTTTGCTCGTGGGGTGTTGCTTATGAGCTCTCCGCGGCCTCAGCAACCAGGAAGATCTGTGCTGCCTTTTCTGGGAGCTTCCGTGCACCAGGTTTCCAGATGGAGTTTGGTGTTTTCCTCTGGAATCAGTAATGTGTGCAAAGTGTAGTCTCTTCTGGTCTCCCAGGCGTGTCCGCCTCTCTAAAGGTTTAGCTCTCCCTCCCACGGGATTCGGGTGCAGAGAACTGTTTATCGTTTTATATGTAAGACCTCATTCGACTTCTATTTGAGCTCTGTACAAGGAGGTAAGAAAGAATTGCTTTGCATTCTTCTACATGCTGACCTCCCATTGAACAAGAAACATTTGATGCAAATGCTGGATGATTTTAACTCCTTTGTTAAGGATCAAGTGAGCATATATGTGTGTTCATTGCTGAGTTTTCAATTCTCATTGATTTATCTGACTGTCTGGGCCATAATGCATGGAGAGAGACAGAATTGGTCAAAGTTCTTGGAAGAAGTTATTAAGTGATCATCCCTTAACGAGACATCTACATCAATTTCTTCCCCTCTACACCACCACCAAGAATCATGGAATAGCAGGGAAGGAGACATAGAAAGAAAGTAAGAACCAGAGAAGGAAAAGAGCTCTCCTAAATGCCGCCTACTGGACAAAATAAAATTTCTGAAAAAATTATTTCTTCTTATTGAATTTTTATTCTTAGTTGACAGTTTCAGAAAAGGAGATTCAATTATTTATTAAGCTTGTAGCCCTGATGACTTTCATAGTTTTAGTAGCTGAGTGACAATCATGTACCTATGTAGAGTTAATAATGAAGGCATGAGATAGTCAGACACATGTTAGAGTTTTTAGTTTGAATAGATTTTGATATATTGATATATTGTTTGTAGTATGTAAAATACTCAAGAAAAATATATAATATTAATAAATTAAGCAGTAAACTATTTTCTACCAGATTATACATTAAAAATGTGAAACAACACCTTCAAATGGGAAGTAGGCATCCACAAGTAAGCGTATATGAACATGTTCTTATATTTATAAGGAACCAAAAATTATATAAGCAAACAACAGTAAAAATGTCAAGAAATGTGTGAGAGACTCACATTCAATGTATCTCTCATGATCATTCAGTCACTTCATAGCATCTCAAGTTACTGACTTGCTATTGCCTTGTGCATCTTAGAAGACACAATCCTGAGATATATTAAGCATCATTGGTCAGTACCTTGAACACAAAACTTACCTGTTAAACACTGACTCATACACTTCCTTATGCAGCCTGCTTTTCCCCATGAGCTCCATAGAAAATGAGGAAAGTCAAGGTAAATGAGTGAAAAGCGTTTATAAAAAATCTCCCAATTCCCATACCACTTTTAGAGTCTGAAGGGTTCAGAAACTCACCAATTCAACGGGCTGTTGTCAATCCATGACCATTCCTTTTTTATATTATTATATGACAATCCAATCCAGTAACTTTCTCGAATAAAGTGTTCCTGAAGGAACTTCTGTAAAGGAAAGAACACACCTCATGATGAAATTTCTGTCTGTTTGATGAGAGAAGAGCAAGTCAAACTTCCCAGCATTTCTTTGTCATCCTTTGCTGTCCTGTCTTCCCAGTGCTTAGTCCCACCATGTTCATTTTCTTAACCGACTTCCTAGTAGTAGTGCATTCATATCAAAACTATGTCAGTTCAATTTGCTATTCAAAATAGAAACTTCAGTTGTTCTGTGATACTGGGTTTATCACATGATTTGTGACTGTGATTTGTAGACCAAGTCTCACTATGAATACAAGCCTGTGCTTGAACTCACTATCTTCCTGCCTAAGGCCCAGGAAAAAAACAAAAATCACATAGCATGTATTCAAAAATAAGTGCATATTTGATTAAAACAAAAAGTACAGAGTACCCACGATACAATCCACAGTCTTCAAGAAGGTGGACAAAAAGAAGGGCACAAGTGAGGCTGGTTCAATTCCACTTGGGAGAGTTAGGAAAGTAATCTCTGAAGGCAGACGTAGGAAGTGACCTCAGTCAGACTAGGTAAGGGGAGAGGATACAGGAATATGGTCAGGTATGGGGGTAGCAGAATGAATGAAAGTGTGCAATCTCTGGGGTGGAAGGTAAGGGTTCCCTCTATTTCTAGATGGGGTTGCCATCCCACAGTTAAACACTTAGACCCAGAATTATTCCCTCTAAATGAACTTTAGAAACAAAATGGAGAGGAGACTGAGAGAAAGGCAGTGCAGTGACAGGCCCAAAATTGGATCCACCTCTTGGAAAGGCTCCAAGGCCTAACATTATTACTGATGCTATGGTTTGCATACAAACACTTGTCTAGCATGGCTGTCCTCAAAGAGGCTTGAATCATTACCAGGCAGAGACAGATAGAGACACTTACACCAATCATTTAGTTGAAGTCTAGGACCATCGTGGTTGAATAAGGGAATGTGTGGAAGAAGCTGAAGAGGAGAATATCCCCATAGCTGACAAGGTATCTCACTTAAACAGAACCCCTTAGATCTCCCAGATAAATATCTGCCAACCTCACAGCGTATAGGACCTCGTAAAAGGCCCCAGACAAATATACATCAGAGGACTTTCTCAGTTCCAGAAGATGTACCAAGCCACCAAGAGACATGAGACCCAAGAAGTAGGGCTGGTCTGGCAAGAGAGGGGTGGCAGACTCTTTTTGAAACAAAGGGAGAAGAAATGAGATGAGAAACTGTGGAGGGAGGACCAAGAGTGTATAATGACTAATGGACTGTAAAAAAAAATAATTAAATAAAGGTAAGCAAAAGGAAAAAGAACTGTGGAAAAATAGCAGTTTATTTCCCACATGCATGTCCCAAACCCTTTGAGTGTCAGTATGGGCAGGAGGCCTGCATTTCTACAAGGAAGAAGCTAATGTGTTACACTTTACCATCATCTTTATTTCTATCCCACAGTAGTTACTGTTGGAGACTCAACTCATTCAACAGCAGGAATGTGCTGCTTGCAGTGCATTCAATCTGGTAATGCTTGACAATTATCAACGGAAGAAAAGAACCAAGTCCTTTCTCAGACTGACCACAAATTACATGATCCCTTAATCTGTGCTTGTAATCTCCAACTCTCCTCCTTATGCTTGGTGACCTTGGGTAACAGAGACTGGCTATTTTTCACCAAACTTTTTTCTTTTCTACCTTGAAGGTAGCTGGATGTGGCTGAATGACTGTGTTCTAGCCAAAGGAATGTGACTGAAAATACAGTGAGTTATCTCTAGGCCAGTGTAATAAAATTACCTTGCTGAAACTTCCACTCTTTCCCCTAACCATTCAAAAACAGAACACAGAAGATGCAAGGACCTAACACATGACATCAGTTGTTCAATTTTTGTCAATTTATTCAAAACACATACTTATGGATTATATTAATTCTCTGTATTAATTTAGTGAGTATCACCTATTACTAATATAAAACCTTACAATGTAGGCATATGAATTTTTTCCAGTTATGTACATTTATACAATTTTGTATAAATCTTGCATTCTTTTGTTAAATTTATTAATGTTTTCTGATTTTTGAGGATATAATAAATAGACTTGTTTTCTTAATAATTTCCTAATTTCATTGCCTGATTGTCCATATATATTATAACATGCTCTTTTTATTGATCTTCTTTTCTAAGTGCTCAACTTAACTCATGTGTTAGCTTAATAATTTAATGAAGCTTCCGTTGGATTTTCAACCTAAGAAATTTCAACTGGAAATAGAAATACATTAACTTCTATTTTCCAATATAGTCTTAATTATTTCATTTTCTTGCCTACTTGTTATAGCTAAACTCTCTAGTACAACACTGAATATAAATGAACAGAATGAGCAGTCTATCTTGTTTTTAACTTTAGAGTGAAATCATTCACTTTTACTCTGAAATAGGATAACACCTGTGAGTTTTTTACTCTTGTCCATTTAGAAGTTGGATGCATCACCTTGTATAACCCTCCCCCCAAAAATCCCATTGATCATTGAATGAATTCAGATAACCTATGACATTATTCAAACTCCATTCCTGAATAGTAGAGAAACACATTGGAGGTGTTTGTATGGAAAGTAATAGCCTGTCTTCAAAGAAATTTCATAAAGATAAATAGTACTGTGTGAAATAGTGTGCATGAATCTCCATGCTATACAAATGAACTTCCCATACTTCAGATGTAGAAGTGGAATAACTGATGAAGGAGAGATACTTCTCATCATTTAGAGTGTCTTACGTGTGACATTGGAGTGGCATAATATTTAATTAAGGAACTGATTTTATTTTTTAAATTGTGGGTAGGTTTAAATGTAATTATGTTGATGGAGTTAGTGTGTGTTTGTGTATTTGTGGGTGTGTGTATTTGTGGGTGTGTGTATTTGTGGGTGTGTGTATTTGTGTGTGTGTGTTTGTGTGTGTGTGTGTGTGTGTGTGTGTGTGTGTGTATTCTTTGTGCTTTCCTTGATTTTGCTGGTAAGTGTTTAATTATTTCCTGTGGTTTCTTGAATGTAGATACCCTCTAGGATTCGAATTTTTCTTTTAATATTTTCTTGGATTTGTCTTGAAATATCTTGTTTTCTCCATCTATGGTGATTCAGAATTTTACTGGGTATTGTTTTCTAGGTTGGCATCTGTGGTGTTTTAGAGAGTTCAACATATCATATCTGAAGTCATGTGTAATTCTAATTATTCTGCCTTCCACTGTTACCTGCCTAATTTCACGTGGAGCATTTAATAGTCTTTCTTTCTCTGTAGTATTTGTGTTTGATCAATATACTGTGAGAGTGTTTTCTTTTCTATCTCGGTCTAATTTCTGTTCTAAAAACATCTTCTATGTTTATAGGCTTCTCTTTATAGAGGTGAATGTTTCTTTAGGTTGGAAAAATTTCATATTTTGACTTTCCTGAAATATTCTGGACTTGGATGTGGGAAACTTTGGGTTTCGTTTCTGTTATTCTGAGCTTAGGACTCTTCATGGAATAACAGATTTCATGGATGGGTTGTGTAAAGAATTTTTTAGATTTAACATTTCATTTGACTGATGTATTAATTTCTTCTCTCGTATTTTCTATGTCTGATGAAAACAGAGAATTCTCAAAAAAATGAATCTCAAATAGCCAAGAAGCACTTATATAAATGTTTAAATCCCTTATCTATTGGGGAAACACAAACCAAAACAACTCTGAGATCCAATCTTACCCCAAGCAAAATGGCTAATATCAAAAATTCAAGTGGTAGCACATGCTGGCAAAGATATGGAGCATGGTGAAAACTCCTCCATTGTTGGTGGGGGTGCACATTTTTACAACCACTTTGGAAAACAATTTAATGGTTTCTCAGAAAACTGGCAATAGTTCTATACTAAGACCCAGATATACCACTCCTGGGCATATATCCAAAATGTGCTGCACCATCCCAAAAAAATCTTGCTCAACTATTATCATAGAAACTTATTTATAAGAGCCGAAAGTGGTGAGAGCTTAGATGTCCTTTAAATGAATAATGTATAAATAATATGGTACATCTGCATAGTGGAATGCAATATAGCTATGAAAATAAAAGACATCATGACTATTTCAGACAAATGGATGGAGCTTTAGAATATAATCCTGACTAAGGTAACCCAGTTCCAAAAATGACAGGCATGGTATGAATTCACCTCTACATAGTTATTAGCTACAAAATACAGAGTGCCCATGCTATACTACACAGGCCCTAGTAGGACAGACAGAAAGAGGGGAACAAGCAAGTATGCTTCAGTCCCACTTGGAAGGGGAAATGGATGGGCATGGACAACAAATGGAGAACTGGAATTGGTTGGGAAAGGGTATAAGAAGGGGAGTGGGAAATTCAGGGTTCCATGTGGGAATGGGTAGTAGGGATGGCGTGATTACAATGAAAATTAGTGGCCATGTTCGACTGATGGGAAGGGTAGGGACATTCCCAGAATATGCTGGAGAATTGGGATATGGAAGGTACACATGAGTCAATAAAGGTGTCCTCACCTGTGACTCATATTGGTAATATGGAGCCTGAGATGGCTGCCTCCTTTGGCCAAGTAGAAACTCTGGGGAATCAAAACAGACAGCAACCCACCCACAAAATTTTCATCCAAAAATGTATTTTGTCTACTATACATGCAGAAATTGTGGATGGAGCAAAGACTTCCCAGTTCGAACAGTCAACTGATAATTGGTTCAACTTGAGACCTACCCCATGGAAAAAAGCAACAACCTCTAACCCTATTAGTAATAGTTGACTATCCTTGCAGACAAGAGTTTAGATTTTCTACCCAGTAGCTGACACAATCACTGACCGTACTAGTGGTGCTCAGACAAGAGTTTAGTTGCTTCACCCATACAGACATATACAGACACAGAGACACAGAGCCATAGAGTGGATGGAGTTTCAGGAATATTTTGGAAGAATGTAGGCCCCAAAGGGGGTTAGAACCTTGACAGATAGACCAACAGAAGCAACTAACCTGGACCATAGGTGTCCAACAAACAAAGAGCATACACAGAGCTAGATCCAGATTTCCCTGCATATGAGCATTTTGGTCATGATGTAGGTCCCAAGAAACTGGAATGGGAGATAATATATATATATATATATATATATATATATATATATATATATATATATATATATGTATATATGCAATCATCTTCTACCTGAGCTTCCTTATCTGGACTGAGTGGAAGAGGATGCACCTAGCTTCAGGGAAACCTGATGTGCCAGGATGAAGTAATAACTAAGGATCGACCACCCTCTCAGAGGAGAAGGGAACCGGAATGCAGGATGGACTGTGGAAGTTGATGTGCAAGAGGGGGTCAGTGCACAATATGTAAGATGGATAAGAAAAATACAACAACAACAACAACAAATAATACTAATAATAAATAATTTAAAAATTGGTTATGATTACTGTATCAAATGGAAAAATTGCACTATTTTCTGTCATTAAAATCGTTTTATGCTGTTGTTTAAACATGTATTAAATTCATGTATAAATATCATGCTGTGTTATAAATAACAAAGGATTCAAGATGATGCTTCAATCATTTCTCTAGAAAAATATAGTATTCATAATTGAAAGGATTTTATTAGTAATTGTTTAAACAAGAATGTCAGAATCTTGGAAAATTTGTTTTCTATCAAATGGTTGTTGCTTTTTTCCATGGGATAGGTCTCAAGTTGAAAAAATTATCAGTTGACTGTTCCCAACTGGGAAGTTTTTGCTCCATCCCCAATCTCTGCATGTCTTGCAGACAAAATAAGTTTTGGGATGAAAACATGGGTATCATTTTTACAAAATGTAAGAATACTGCACAGTAAAGCTAGGGACAGTTTCAGAGAAAATCACCATGGGCCTAACTAGTCAACCATTTATTTCCCCATTTTCATAGCATGTCATTTTGAAAAAAAGGCCCAGAGCTCAACTATTTTCCCTGTTGTCATCTGATCACTTATCTCAGGCATCAGCATTTTCCGGGTCCAAAGAGCAAACACTAGGCATCAGGGGCTTATTTGGAACTCCAAGGAGAAAAATGACTTTCAGCCAGAGGATGTGCTATACAAAGGGGTAAACTTCATGAGGGAAGGCATGCTTTTTTAGGCACTCTCTTGTAGACTCCTGAGAAAAGGAGGGGATTGAAAGTCACAAGTGTCTTTGTATAACAAGTCTCCTCTTAACATACTTGAGTCCCACAGTTTTGTTCAAATTACAGGAAAACCATATACTTTTTAAAAAATCCGAGATTCAGTATCTCATTATTCAAGGGTAGAAATAGAATATAAGAGAATAAGGGACAAGTAAATATCTACAGTACCAGTTCATCCTTATCATCAATCTTCAGAAAGGATAAGTTGTAGTTCTGGCAGGTCTGTTTACATTCATGCCATGTTCTTATGTCCATGATGAAATAATAACATTTTATACCATGGCAGAACCAGTGCATTTCAACACACCTGGCTACAGAAAAGAGTGAAAATAGTTAAACATTATTTACTTGGATTGTGTTATCAGAACAATGTATTTATTAAGGCTCCATGTCCCAAATACTCACACACACACACACACACACACACACACACACTCACACACACACACGCACACACATACTCACACACACAGAGAAAGAGAGAGAGAGAGAGAGAGAGAGAGAGAGAGAGAGAGAGAGAGAGAGGAGAGAGGCAGCAGACAGACACACAGACACACAAACACACCCATAAAATTAATTTTTTTATAAATGCATCCATGTAAAACTTTAAGTCTATTTTAGAGTGAATACTTGTTGAATATACTCTATTAAAAACTTCTGTGAGCATTTCCAATATAGAGGCAAATGATAGCAGGAAACCATACAACTGAGAACAGGATCTCCACTGGAGGAATTGAAGAAAGGACTGAAGGAGCTTAAGGGGCTGGCAACCCTGTAAGAGCAACAATGCCCACCAACCAGATCACCCAGGGACTAAACCAGCACCCAAAGATTATATATGGACTGACTCATGCTCCATCTGCATATATAACATAGGATGGCCTTGTTAAGCACCAATGGGAAGGGAAGCCCTTGGTACTGCCAAGGCTGGGAATGTCAGGGTGCAGGAAGGGGGAGTGGATGGGGAGGTAAATGGCACAGGGGACTTATGCCTGTGAAACTGAAAAAGGGATAAAAGAACTTCTATGTTATATCAGCAACAAAGTGGGACACTCAGACCTTCCCCTGGACCAAAAAAAATAATTATCAGGATTAGTGATTTGTGATTCCAACCTCAGGGAACTAGAAGTATACCAAACATAGAAACTATAATATTCATCTAACCCAGACAGGTATTTCTGGGTTTCCAAGACCTTACATGAAATACGGAACCCTCAAATGATTAACCTAGAGATCACCAGAATCTTAAGCTGAAGTTTGCCCCTTAAAGCTTCTATAAAATAAACAATAGATGATAACGCAATTCTGTATTCTTGGTCCTCCCCTGATACATACCTGTGTGCTGAGGGGAAGCTAAAACAGTCTTAGTTTTTTTGTACCATCTGTTTTGTTCTCTGTTGAATAAGTTCAGAAGAGTATTGCTGGGAATACACTGTACAGACATATTTCTCAACGTTTCTTCCTTTAAGTTGATATCATTTTCCATGGTGCTGCAGTTATGGTGACGGTTTCGGGTTTTCTGAAGTTCATGTCTATACTGAAAAACTAATGTATTCACATGTATAATAGCAAAAATGTTGATAAAGAATATATATTAAAATTTAAGATTTGAGAGAAAACTTCATGTTGACAGACAACACATCATTATTTTCATTGGTACTTAACATTTATAAATTAACACTTCTATTAACTCACTATTGAAACAGATACACATATTTTTCTCTATAGTTAAGATGACTGTAAATTAAATAACACAGCTGAAGGAAATTGTGGTGGAGGTAAGTTCCAGTTACTTAATACTTTACAGCATGATTAGAAAAATAAAAACCTAAGTAAATTATTCAGTGAATATTTAACACATCATGGAAATTTGAACTAAAAATAGTTAAGAAAGGGGATGATAATTATTGAAACATAAAGTATGTAAACTATGCACCTCCATAGCTATGTTTTAGCATAGCCTAGAAGTGATACTCTGTAAATATGAAGGAATCTGATAAAGTTATCTTTTAATGTCTCACAACAGATGAAGTTTTTTTTTACTTAACCATTACCTCAAAACACAGAAGAAAAAGGAAAGGGTCATCAATTATTTGCACAGTTGTTTCTCACAAAATATTTGCATAAAATAAACAATCACCTTAGCTCAGAAATGTAGACTACCACCAAGTCCTCAGAAGGAACATGGCCAAGAGTGAGAAAGAGCAGGGGAGCTGCTAACCACCCCAGAGCTAACAGATTAAGTATGAAAGCAAACAGAGCACTGCAGAGTGTCAGGACAAGTTACTAAAGTCCAGAGATTCTGGCTCATTCCATGATTATAGGCAGGAAAATGGACAGAGTGTACAACTCCATGGTTCATGTCTGAAGCTCTTCTTTAGGCAGAAGGTCAAATAAGATGTATCTTAATTACTCACTGTTTGTTACCAATACTGCAACAGTAACCAGCAGAAGTAAACAGAGGATTCCAAGAGCTATCACAATGAGCTTCCAGGGGACTGAACTCTCTTAGATCAACAAAACAAAGCAAGGAATCAACACCATTAAAAGAGTAGGTCTCAATATTAATTACAATTTTGTGTAGCATAGGAACAAGGAAAATTATCCACAAGTTAATGATAAAAACAAACTGAATATGTGCTATCAAAATTGTAAATTTCTACTTAAAATACACTCACTGTAGAAATTCTACATGAGTGAAGTTTCAAAAACTTTGAACTTACTGTAGGCTTGGCCTTGTATTGTGAATCCTCCTGACTTAGCCTAGAAGGGGCTGGTTATCAGGCATGTGCCCTTACCCATTACTAAAAGAAGAAAAAGGCATTCTACACAAAGCACTGGAGGCATAGATCCAATCCAAGTACAAGATAACAAACTATAGCATGCAGTCCACAAAGAAAGATTGGATAGGTAAAAGGAAGGATGGATGTTCCAGAGATA
Source organism: Rattus norvegicus (assembly GCF_021556685.1). Taxonomy (NCBI): domain Eukaryota; kingdom Metazoa; phylum Chordata; class Mammalia; order Rodentia; family Muridae; genus Rattus; species Rattus norvegicus. Next base: position 166,037,785 of record NC_141537.1, read on the forward strand.
TTCTCGACCTAATCTCTATAAATCTCCATCTTTGAAAGTCGATAAGTCCACTCTCTCTTTACACTGCAATTTTGATATTGCTCTATATAAAACTAAGTAATTGGGTGTATCTGAGGCATTTGAAATCTGAAACTCATGCCTCTGTTTAACTAGGTCAAAGAAGAAATGGTTATCAGTTTGGAGCACAACGGTGACTGTGTGTGTAGAACAAATAAAATTAAAAGAAAATAAAAAGTAATGCTTCTGCTTTTTCATTAATATACCAAATTATTCTTTGAGGTTTTCAGAAATTTACACTGGACTTTACTCATTCCCTTACCCACTATTCCTCTCATCACTTCTCCCTTCATCTGTACTTTATTTCCAGTAGGAGACTGCTCCTTCTGACAGACATCTTTTGTTGCCTGTTGCATTAGATGTTGGGGATATTTATGACATTAAAACACTTTCCTGAGAATGAAAGCATTGTTTCTAATGCATAAGCTTCATTTCCATAGAATTTGTTTCTCAAGATAATCCGTTTTCACAGACACATTTGTCTTCATTTTAAAGTTCCAGAATTTTTTTTGACTAGACGAAAGAATAATAATAAAAACCTAATAATTTCTCATTTCTTGCTTCTCAAGTAATTTTTTATAGATTTCTATTGTTCTACTCTCCCCCTCTGATTTATTTTACAACTACCTAAATACTAAAGAATAGAAGTAAGGTTATAATTCTTTTTTCTTTTTATTTAAAATGTGATTGCTGTATTTTTAAAATTAGTTTTGAACAATACTGTACTTGATTGTACTCCAACTAATACTTTTTTTTGCCAAGATCCTTCTGCATAACCAAGTTCAGATGAAATGGAAAAGTATTGTTTTTTATAGAAGCTAGGAGGATATTTCTAAAATTTTAAAAGACTTAAAACATGAAATTTTATATAAATAAAACACTTACCTCTGTGGCCAATTTCTTTAGCACTTTGAGTCTCCTCAGACCTCACTTCGTTCTGGAACACTGACGACTTATGAAATCTCACAGTTGTGTAAGTAACCTCTTGCTCAGTCATCTTCTGGAATATATGAAGTATACTGGAGCCTTGAGAATTGTTTTTTTTTCAAATTTTAAATGTTCACCTATAGGAAGGTACCTAGATCTGATGATAAAGACGGTTGGGAAAGGGTGGGGTCTGGCAAAATCCCTTAATACCCAAACACCCTGACATGAACTTCTCCCCATTTACATTGCAGATGAGAACTCATTGTACATTTGTGATATAGCCATTTATATTTCTAAGGGTCCCAGCAATTATTGTTAAGAAATATGGGAAAAATTACATATTTACTAATAAGTCATTATAATAGTGGCAAAGCCCCTTTGTTCAAAATGTTCAACACATAAACATGTTAGGATTTAAATTGGTATCACTGAAAACATAGAAATACTTTTAGACAATCTATTTGATTAGTAAACGTCAAAGCTTTAGGAATAAAAAATGTTTTAAAATTATTTACACAGTTTGATAAACACATGAATATAAAAATGTCATTTCAGTCTTTTTATTTATTCATGACTCTCAGAGTTTTCCAGAAACAATCTTCAAGAGAATATTTGAAGGTTCATACGGCAGGAGTTCCAAGACAGAGAAATAACTTTAGGTTTGAAGTCCCAAACATTTGAGATGCCCAACCTCTCCACCTAGCCACAGCCTACCCATTCCTCTCTACTCTGGGACCGGGTAAGTGGATTCAACTAGAAAATATTCTACTGAGTGGGATAAAGCAGACCCAGAAAATCAAATGCCAAATATTCTATATTATCTGAGTTCCCCGGTTCAAATTCTTCGGAAATGAGTTGAAACTTTTAGTAACTGCAGAACCAGGAAAGTAGAAAGGGAATATTTGTGAATGGGTCATGGGAGCAACAGAGAGAGGCATAGTAGATACAATATGAAGTTTTAATCTCAAACCATTCCATGTTCATAATAATGTTACATATAATATACTCATACATGATGTTTCAGGAAGAGGTCATATGAAAATAAATTTTGTCACTACGCTTATGTAGTATACATGAGCTAACGTCCATGAAGGACACAATCTGAAAATAGATATCAATGCATTTGTAAATGTAAAATATTTTTAAGTGACATTACCCTCACCTTAATAACTGAGATGTGTACCAGCAGATAATATGGGCAAGCTGCACATTCTTATCTAGTTTCTTAATTTGTGAAGATTTCTGAAGTGATTTATTTTTTGCTTTATTTCTTGACATAAAAAGCAGCCTTCAACTACAGAATAATTTTTCAAAATTGTTGTTTCTTATTATTGCTCAAGCCGAGATTCATGTGTCTGGAAGACAATTCTACAAATTTTGCTCTCCAAATTCATGTGAGTTCCAGGGATCAAACTCAAGTATTCAGTCAGGCTTTTGTAGCAAGTTCATTTACAAACTCTACCATATAACCTGGTTGATAATTTGACATCATTCAAATGGATAAAATATAAACACTTGATCCATTTAAAAAGTTATGATCTCCATACATCATTCAACCTTAATTTCTTAGAACACAACACAAGTCACAGCATACGCTGAAAGAAAATACTAGTACAGAATAATATTTTCACATGCTGCCAGAGTTAATCTGATCTAATACAACCAACAGGGCTTCCCCATCTATCTGGATCTCATGTCACTCCATCTGAAATTCTCTAAATTATACTTGATCATTTGATAGAAAAAGAATAAAAGCAGCGATTGTTACCTGTGTCTCTATCCCGATGCGATTCTCGTGGAGGAAATTGGTCACCCAATTGGTGGAGAAATTGACCTTTACTTGTCTGTATACCCTAAGAGGCTCAGAGAAAAAGATAAAACTAAATTTCTTCTGAGTGGTACTCAACCTCATGATTTTCTGCCCCTCCTCTTGACCTAACCAAAAAGAGGAAATTGCTTAATGAAAGCTATGAGAGCAAAGGAAAGAAGCAACATATTGTTCCAGATGCTGCAAAACAAATGTCCATGATTGATATTTGAAGACTGAGAAGATGTAATATTCTGCGGTGAGAGTAAAGCCAGTGTCCTTAGCAAAACCACAAGGAAAAAGATGGACTGACATTGTGGAAAATACTAAAAAATGCACCAATCCATACTAAGGCCTGCTATTTTCTGGCCTCAGTGGTCGCTCCACTTCCATTGCTATCCCCATGGAGTGACAGCCCCTCTTGCTGTTCTCTTGTGTGGATTCTGCCCACGTTCCCAGACATCTGCCCACTGTGGCTAGCAGTCATAAATCCTTAGGACCCTATGAAATCAAAACTCTAGAGTTTTGTAATTAATCAATCACACTTATATCAGTAAATTCTCATTCCACAAAACGTCCCAATTGATATTGATGTTAACTGTCCACCTAGATAAGACAAACTGTCCTGCAATTCTGCATCCCTTATTAGATACTCATAACTACTTGTGGCTATTTAAAACAAAACAGAATCTGGATCTGTTTTCTCTTCCTTCATCTTCCTCCCTTTCTGAGACTCTCCATCTCTCTGACCCTTTTCTAAATTTCTCAGTCTGCCTTCCTTTTCCAATGCTTAATCTCAGGATTGTGCCTTATCTCATACATGCCCTCACCTTCATATAGGCAGCAACCCACAGACTGAAACTCCCCCTAGATTTTTAATACACTGTTCGAAATTTCCTTTATTCTCCAATTTTTTAAAAGCTAATCCTTGATTTGAATTATGTGAATTATAGCTAAGTGTGTACGAGGAAAGTCTTTAAAGCTCTCAGATTACCAGTAGCAATGTCTTTCTTTAAAGTCTTAGACCTTTTTTGTTAACTTATATTTTATTGATTATTTTATTAATTTGCATATCAAATGTTATCCTCCTCCCCTGTTTCTCCTAACCTAACTCCTATCCATCCCCTTTCCCCCCTGCTTCTATGAGGAAGCTCTCCTACCCACCCAATCACCCACTCTTACCTCACCATGCTAGCATTCTTCTATGTTGAGGCATCAGGACTCCACAGGAACAAGGGCCTCCATTACACTTTCCTTGCTTTTACGTGATAGATAATATTTTCTTTGAATGTTAATGTCATTATATATGGAGTGGTTTTACTGTTGATGTTTTTATGGTGCTGGGAAATTGAATCTAAGACAATGCTCAGTAAATACTCTTCCTCTGAGCTACAAACTCAGGCCTGGATATTTTTTTGTTCTGTTGTTTTGTTTTTGACTTGTTTGATGTTGGTTCTTATTCTTGCTTGAGATACTTGTACCTTGCTATGTAGCATAGGCTGACCTTATAGTCACAGTCCTTTGGTCTCACTGTTTTCTGTCTTAGAATTACAGCTGTGTGCCTCTATACCAATATGCACTAGTTTCCTGATGATATTTTTCTGATAAACAATAAGTATTTCTTCATTTTATAAATATTGATCTCTTGATTTCAAAGCCATATGTACTTTTAAGCACTTATATGCAGTATATATTAATTAGTTAACCGACTTCTGAACATTCTAGTTGTTTAATAGTAGTTTGTTGTTATTGGTTTAAAAACCACATGGCATATACTTTAGAACATACTGAGAAAGATATTTTATGCATGTAGTCATAAGATTCAAGGAGATATACATTTAAGAAACTCTGACATAGATTGCCACATGGCAGCTAGGTAATTTACAGTCTACCAGTTGGCATGAAAATATTTACAATTGATTTTATAGAGATGAGATGAGGTGGTTTTTCTTCTGAGTTTTGCCCTTGGGTTTTTGATGAGAATTCCTGGAAAGAAACTGTTTCAGCTCACACTGATTTAAACTACAGAGAAGTGGGGACATTGTGATGCTGTGGCTCTAGGGATTGATATTCTTGTCAGAGGCTAGCTCTAGTCTAAAGTAACGTATGTCAGAGATAACATCCTTTGACTAATAGATACAAAATTTCATGAAGTCTATGAACATTGCAAACCATTAATTTCCACGAACCTGAAGGCTAACAGTGCCTTCTGATGACCTATAGGATAGCTTTTTCCATTTTGCTGCAATCAGCTCTCACATGTAGCAACCAATGTATGATGAAATTGCCTTCATTTATTGCTTTCTAGGTTCCTTAAAACTGCAAATCTTAATGGAAATGCTGCCACATTGGAAGAAGGAGCCATGGTCACTCAGAATGCTTCCAGAATATACTGTTGCTTATTTCTTCCAAGGATAAAGATAGTTTTTGCATCAGTAGGCCTTCATTCAAAGCTCTTGTTGTGTATATTACTAGTAATGTTGCTCCTGTTGAAGACTTTAGACACTTCACTGGGATTGAGGTTACAGTTCATAGCAGGAAATATGCAAATGCTTGACATTGGACAACACAATAGTAATAATAATAATAATAATAATAATAATAACAATAATAATATAAATGACAATGTTAGTAAAAAAATCAACCATAATAATAATAAAATAAAGAGATGAGTTAACAGACTATTTGAGTTCAATAGTCTTTTGCCATGATAAATATGTTTAAGATTCTCAGTTAACTGTACTCTGATTTGATTGTAGTTTTTCCATCTGCTGGCTTGTGTATGATGAAAACAATTTCAATTGTTCTTTAAATTAAGTGACAGTGGTTATCCAAGCATTGCACAATGGTGGAGACTAGAAGAGAAACTGAAAGGACACGTTTCCCCTCCATTAGTAACTTCTAGGCAACTCAGAGACTTCCTTAGGTTTTTTCAATCCCCCTCCAAGGTTTTCTACTACTTCTTCTTTTTTTTCTACTACTTCTTAATCCACTCATGACCTTACCAATAGCCTGTGACATTTTTATCTTAAATAACCAGACTCTGTCTCCATACATTTTTAATTATTTAGACTTAAAGTAAACACAACTTTTATATTGATCATTATTGTTTCATGTTTATGTATATGTGCATGTGTGTTAAAGAGACAGAGAGAGAGAGAGAGAAAGAGAGAGTGAATGAGTTTGAGTGCATACATGCCATGTGGTGTATATGGTGGTCAGAGGAAAATTTGGGGGAGGTGGTTCTTTTCTTCTATGAAGGATTCCATGGATCAAGTATGGGGAAGTCATAAGACTTTGTGTGCCCAGGGATTTACATTCTGAGATATTTCAAAGGTACAGTTTTTGGTTCTTTAACCCAAATAATCTGCCATTATTGTTCACCTGAAGTCCCCCAAAATATTTGACAGACATTAAATCATCTCAACATTGTGAAAAAAAGTTCAAAGGGTACAGGGTAGGTGCTTCCATAATACCTGCAGGAAGCCTCTTTTGTACCTACCTCTCTGTCCTGGGGGATCCCTATATTTCTAGCCTTCAAACATTCTCTCTCTCTCTCTCTCTCTCTCTCTCTCTCTCTCTCTCTCTCTCTCTCTCTGTGTCTGTCTGTCTGTCTCTCTGTCTCTCTGTCTCTCTGTCTCTATCTCTAACTTTTGGAGGGCATGGGAAGTGGGGATGAAGGAGCAGCAGTATTGAAGAATATAGGCAAAATTTCCCTGTGAAGGCAGATACTTGAGCTATTTCAGTTTTCCACATAAAGTCTCTGAGGAATCAGTCTGACTAACTTAAGGAATCTGTATAACTAACACTTGACCTTTGCTCCTAGTAAATCATCAATGCATGCACAGAATATGAATAAAATGATGACTTAGATGAACATGGGTTTTAGCTTTCTAAAGCAGGAATCTGGGAGCTGTGAAAACATGAGTGTCATACCATCTCAGGCTCTTGTTACCCATGTAAGTCCCATCATTCACAAATTCCTTCACAAAATTCAAAAAAGCCATTTCTTTACAAGATTGATATGAAGATTTAATAAGATACACAACCAGGTTTTGTTTTATTGTTTCTGAGACAGGGATTCACTGTTTAGCCATAGCTGACCTATGGGACAAACCATATAGACCTGGTTGACCTCAAAATCATAGAATAGCTGAGTGTGTTTCCCAAATGCTGGGATTAAAGGTGTGAATTACCGCACCCAGCTTCAAATGAAGTTTTTTATCATAATCTGGAAAGTAAATTGTAAGATTCATTCAACATTAAACATTACTATTTCCAGAGAAATACTCATTTCTTTTCTTAGCATACATATTTCACCAAAACACTGAATCTCCAAGCCTGTGCATTCAGGAGGTCATCAAGAATGTGTCACCTACTTCAAAGTCTTTGAACTAACTGCCATCAGGAATATAGACAGAAGCTCATAAATTTCAAGGAAATTTTTGAAGTCTTTAGGCTCCAGAAGCTTCTCTAAGATACAAACCAGGCTAGATTTTCTATCTGATCATTTCCAGGTGTTTGGAAGTACAATAGAAGGAGGGTCCATGAGCAAAAGTGAGAATCTGACACATCTACATACCTAAGCCATTGCTGCTTTAGAAAACCCACATTCTACCCTCAAATCTGGGAGGTTTATGTCACATTGCCCACAGAAATATGTGCTGAGACTTTCTTTCACCCTTATCTTTGCTGAGAGGGTGTCATTCTTAACACAGAGGCTAAAAAGCACAAGCACAGGGCACATTTGGTTTCTACATATTGTTTGCCTCCCCCAACATCATGCAAAGACTCTGAGCAAAAAAGCCCAGAGCTGTTTGGTTGTTACTGTTACCATAGTATTTGCAGGAGAAGAGGGTCCTATCATTGGACTTGATGAAGGAAGAAGATGGTTAACTAAAACTGAACACTGAGTTGGTGTTTGTTTCTTTGAAGAGATGTTGGAGAAGGCCCATAAACGACAGCCAAAGAGCAGCAGCTTCCTTTATGTGCTTACAATTGAGCTCTGAGTTTATAGAAGACTGTAAACTGGTAAGCAACACAATTAGTGTTGGAAGATATAGTAACTGCAGATGGAAGTGACTGATACTCCAGTTTTGTAGTTTCGACCAAAGTGCAGCAGAAACAGGAAGTACAGAACTCACAAGACAAGGTAATAAAACAGTGAAGTGAAAATGTAAAGAAATATTTGTTCAATTTTGTCTTCTAAATTAATTTTTGTAATTTCTATGAAAAAACAAACAACAAAGAAACAAAAATATACATAAACACACACAGATGTGTATAGATAGATAGATAGATAGATAGATGATATAGATATAGATATAGATATAGATATAGATATAGATATAGATATAGATATAGATATAGATATAGATATAGATATAGATATAGATATAGATATAGATATAGTTACAGATACTGGTTTTTTCCTGGCTGCTTTTCTGCAAAAGCCTTTAGTTGTGACAACTGCTTTATGTTGAGGCCGACATAGTCCTAATCACACATTCAAACCTTGCAGTCAGACCCTCAGACTTCAGTGCCATCATTGCACAACTGCATGCTACTCTTCCTGTCCCAGGCTGAGAAGAGGGACACCTGGAGTAGCTATGAGTCCATAGGAAGGACTGATCATTTGCTTCACTGGGAGTATCTCACTTCTAGGTACTGTCTTTTAAGGTGGAACTTTCATGACCATGAAATATGGTAAACTTCACAGGTCTTAAGAAAACCCCAAACAGCTCTATTTTGAGATTTCCTGTGCTTGTATCTACCCTGGGTATTTGTAATCACACCTACTTTAACATTCTGACTAATCTGCCTACACACATAGCCTTTGATGTGCTAAAGCACTGAGAGCAAGGAAATAAAGAAGATATAGGAATGTAGTGAGCATGATAAAAGGGGCCAAGAAAAGAATTTTGTGTGTATATCTGGGCTCTCCAAATTCCCTCTTGGAGAAGACAGGTAAAAATCCTTAAGAAGTTTGCTTCCTCAGTCCCTGCTTCTCATTGTGTCATACTTCAGAGCAGAGACACTAATGCAGCATCCGTTAGGGAGTCTGCTGGCTCCACCTATCCTCTTTAAACCACTTTTAAGCTTAATCTTTTGAGCTTTTTTCTTATTCCTGTTGCACGATTCGATAGAGTTCATGATTCCCAGAGTGATTGTATAGCTGAGACAGTCATGAAACACTTGATGTTGTTTCATGTAACAATGAGTTGTCTAATTACAGCATGATCTACAATGCTCAGTCCTCCTATCCTTAACTGTTGATTACGTATTTATTTTTATTATTTTCATGGGAAGTTTTATTCTAGTTCGTTATCCAGTAAGACTAGGGATCCTGCTATTAAAACTGGCAAACTTATATCTGGTTCAACTTAGACCTTAGCTCTTTAGAGCAAACAACTCTCACTCATTTTAAGAAAGATATTGGAGTCTAATAGCCTAATTTTCAAATAAGCTCAACTGTAATTCATAGTCCTGAGAATAAAATGGAGTAGCTACATTGCTAATGACTAATTTACCACAGTACCAAGTTTTGGATCCCAGAATCCACGTTGAAAATCTTGATGATATTTTAGTCTCAGCACATTTTTTTATGAGCAGTTTTCATATCAACTCATCACACATTGTAATCAGCTGATGTTAGAGTTGCATTTCCATACTGCAATCATGGGCTAAGAAACAGCTTCATTCCAGGAATCCTAAAGGTTTTCCATGCCACATTGGAACTACTGAGGGACCCAGTCTTGTGGACTGAAAAAACAAAACAAAACAAAACAAAAAAAAAAAAAACCAACAACAACAACAAAAAAAAAAAAAAAAAAAAAAAAACACTGAGCTATTAGCTCTACCAGTGAGAGACTAAGCCTGTGGAACTACTCATTGTCTTAAGGTCACTACTTTAAATACAAACAGCTCTCATAGACCTGTACAGGTTCCATATCCCTAATTTCACCCCTAAGGTCACAGCCATTGAACCTTGGGTGCTTCTTTCTTATCCCAGGTCTCTGTCTTGTCCTAGACAGTGAACCAAACAAACTTTGGAAGGAATGGTTTATTTCACTTCACATATTACTCCTAGTGTTAAAGGAATAACAAGAATTTAGGTGGTCTCAAAGCAAAAACCACACAGAAACCATCTTTCTTGCTTGCTCCTTTGTTCATGTTTATCAATTTCTTTCCTCCTCTTTCTATATTTTCAATAATTTATTTAATAATTCATCACTTTCTCCACTCCTCCCACTCCTGCCTACACAAACCCTACCCCCATTATCCTGTCTCCATTTCCCCAGAAAAGGGGGAAACCTCTGTTGGTAAGAACCTTCCCTGGCACTTCCAATTGCAACAGGAATATCATCTGCTTCTAAGCTGGACAAGAATGCCTTGGGGAAGGTAAGCCACAGTATAGCAGCAGCCTTGTCTCCAATTCTTAGGGTACCCATAAGACAACCATGCTGCATATCAGTTAAAAAGGTGTAGGGGGTCCTAGGTTTAAACATTGCACATTTTGTGGTTGGTGTTTCAGTCTCTTTTAGGCACCACGTCCAGGTCAGTTGACATTGTAGCTACCCTTGTGGTACCCTTGAACCTCAGGATCGATTTTCTAATTCCACATTCTTCCACAAGACTCCCCAAGACTAGTCTAACAATTGACTGTGGGGACAGTACATATGTTTCCAACAGTTGATGGATGAAGACTCTCAGGAGACAGTTATTTTTTGCTCCAGTCTGCAAGCTTAACAGTATCATTAATAGTGTCATGATTTGACTCTTTCCCATTGGCTGGGTCTCAGGTTGTGGCAGCTACTGGCTGTCCATTCTCTCCATCTCTGCTCCATCTTTATTCCTTCCCAGATTGTAGGCTGCACAAACTTTTGGACAAAGGTGATATGGGTTGTTTGGTGTCTATTTCTTTCCATGACTAATATCCACCTGTAAGTGAATACATGCCATGTGTGTCTTTCGGGATCTGACTAACCTCACTTGAGATGGTATCTTCTAGTTCCATTAATTTACTGAAATTTTCATGCTTTTTTATAGCTAAATATTATTACTTGTGCAGATGTAACACATTTTTTTTTCATTTTTCAGCTAATGGGCATCTAAGTTGTTTCAAATTTCTGGCTATTACTAATAAAGCTGCTATAAACATAGTTGAGCAGAACATCTTATGAAGAGTGGAGTGCCTTTTAAGTATAGGCCAGTGAGTTGTGTAGCTGAATCTTGTAGTAGAACTTTTGCCAATTTCCTGAAAAATTGCCAAACTGATTTCCAGAGTAGTTATAAATTTTTTTATCCAGCCAACACTGGAGATTTTGTCATGCTCCACATCCTTGCCAGCATGTGCCGTTACTTAAGATTTGATCTTAGTCTTCTGATGGGTGTAAGGAATCACTACTCAGAGTAGAGATTTGAATTTCCCTAATGGCTAAAGATGTTGAACATTTCTTTAAAATTCTGAGCCCATCAAGACCCCTCTGTCTAGAATTCTCTTTTTATCTCTGTACTTAAATTTTAATTTTGTTATTTGTATTCTGGGTCTAACTTTTTGATTTCTTTATATATTTTGGATATCAGCCTTCTGTCAACTATAGGGTTGGTGAAGATATTTTCCCATCTGCAGACTCTTGCTTTATCCTATGAACAGTGCTCTTTGCCCTGCAGACATTTCAGTTTCATGAGGTCCCATTTATTCATTGTTGATCTTAGTGCCTTAGCTAATTGTGTTCTCTTCAGGAAGTTGCCTATTGTACAAATGAGTTAAAGGCTATTCCAACCTTTCTATTCTTTTAAATTTTGTGTAACTGGTTTTCTGTTGGGCCACTTGAACATGAGTTTTTTCAGGATGATAAACATTGATGCATTTGCTTTCTTCTACATGCAGATATCCAGTTATACCAGCATCATGTGGTGAAGTGGCTCTCCAGATTTTATTGTATGGTTTTAACTTCTTTGTCAAAAATAAGTGCCTGTAGGTATCTAGGTCTAATTATGTTTCTTTGATTCAAGTAAATTGATCTGCCTATCTGTTTCTACACTAATACTATGTCATTTTTTCTATTGAAGTCAAGCAGGTGATAACTCCAGAAGTTTTGTTATAGTACAGAATTATTTTATCTATTCTGTACTTTATGGGATTATTGTTTTTTCATATGAAGTTGAGAATTATTCTTTCAAAGTCTAAAGAATTGTGTTAGAATTTCTATGAGAACTGCATTGAATTTGTAGAGTTATCTTGGCAAGATGGCCACTTTCACTATGTTAACCCTACCCATCCTTGGGCAGTAAGCATTAAAATTTTTAAAAGTTAAAAATCTTTTAAAATTATTTTCAATAATTTAAAATTCTAAGCAGTGTTTAGAAATTAGAAGTTCTTGGTATTGACTGTTGTTTGATAAAATCTATGATACATAATTTATCAGAGGAATGACCCAGAAAAAATATTACTAAGTAAAACCCAAATCCAATTATGTCAATCCATGTTGTGTAATAATGTCTGCATTCTGAAAGTCACCCATGAACTTCTGGACCTGAAGGAAATGTGAACTCATCCTTCTCTGTATAGCAAGTGATCAGGCAAACATTGCTACACAGTGAGACTCTTCTCCAAAAGCACAACAAACATATTGGGAAGGATAAGTACATTTAAGCTGCATGTGCACTCCAGAAAAAGCTGTACAACTGGCAACATAAAGATCCATATTACTCAAGAATCCTCTCCAAAGCCTGATGTTACTTTGTATAGACGGGGTCTATGAAAAGTTTCTTCAAGGCCCGTCATTCCTATGAGTGCTCTTCAGCCTCACTCTCTCTCCACAAGGAAAATGAGTGTACAAGGTCTCCTGAGTGTCATGTCATCTGTAGGTGATCACAGCTTCGCTTTTTCAAATGATGACAGTGGTCAAGTCTGAACCAGAAACAAAATCTAGCCATCTGTCTTCCAGGTGGAACTTGGATGCATAAATGTAGTCAGAAAGTCATTGTAGGTGGATCAGCAAGTCAAATTCATCTTCTTCTATAGACTGAGTTTGAATCTAGGTTGGCCCTTGAATCCTGACTCTACAAAAGCAAAAACAAACAAACAAACAAACATCCAAACAAACCAAATGTAAACTGCACATGGTAAGCAGATAAACAATGTTTTTTTTTTCTTTTATGCCCATAATATATGCTTTTAATTAGAATATGCCTAAGAAACTAATACAATAACAAAAATCACAGAAATTCAAGAAATTAGCAATAGGCACAAATATATTAAAAGACAAACTGACCCAAATTAAAAAAGAAATATTTATGTTGCATTAAGTCTATTAAATACACACCTAATCAATAAATATCTTCCCCCAAAGCCATCTTCAAGCCCAATCGTTAATTGGTAACTAAAATTTAAGAAAATAAATAGAAATTCTTCCAAAATCTAAACTTTCAAAAATACAAGAATGACTTGTAAAAATTCCAAGTAAGCAAATACCAGTGTTTTCTCCATGTCATAAACATAAAAGGGTTGGTTATAACAGCACATACTGTTAATGAAAGCACCTAGGAGGCAGAGGCAAGAAAATTTTGTGAGCTTAATATCAGTCAGGTTAACATAGTGAATTCAGTGCTAGCCAAGCTTACAGACAAATTCCTTGTCTCAAGAAAAAAAAATAAGCACACAAATAAATAAAGTTTTAAAGAGAATTTTATAGATTACATCCATAATAATAACATGTAAAATTGTAAATGGGCAGCACAGGCTATACATTAATTCCAGGTCAGGTAAAGGACAAATGCAAGACTCTGTTTCAAAACAAAATTGGGCACCAATGGAAGGAAAACACTTGGCTCTCCCAAGGCTGGACCCCCCTCCCTAGTGTAGGAGTGTAGGGGAGTGTTACAGGGCAGAAAGAGGGTGGTTGTGAAGGGGAACACCCTTATAGAAGAAGGGAAGAGGGATGGAATTTGGGGCTTACATTTGAAATGTAAATAAAAAAATCCAATAAAAAGTGAAAACTGTTTATTTATTTATTTATTTATTTATTTTATGTTAAACACAAAATTATTTTCAAATGAACACATGCTCTTAGCAGACAAGGCTATATAAATTGGATAATAAATAGAACAAAGAACAAATATGATTTCTCTAAATTTAGAAGTGTAACAGTCAAACAACGGCGAATGCATTCATTTATGGATAGAACCATAAACATTCAAAAGGTAGGTTGATGGATTCAATTCACCTGAACAAAGTATCCAGTTCCCCATTTGAGGACACAATCTGTCAATCCATGGGTTTTGACCAAATTCCCAGTAACAGACATGAAAACTCTTCTCTACAGTGGGCCTCACGACCATCAGAAATCATTTTTTGCTTACTTCCACAAATGTCATGATATTATTTCACAATGGTGAACATCTTGGCTGGGAGGTTGGTATTCTAGCCCTCATGGTTCATAGCTGCATATGAAGTTTGATAGACTTTTCCCTCCTTTTCCTATATGTCACCTTCTGTCACTCCGTACACAGTCCAGCAGCAAGAAAGCATCGGTGTGTGTTCCAAATTGATTTCTCTATATGCTGTAACCAAAGTGTTCAGCAATAGAGTATTATAATATTGTTGTGGTGACAAATCAACAGCAAAAGCATTACCCTATGTTGCTTTGGGTACCTCCAGGAACTTTCTGTCCAAAATCTGGCCTGGGGACTTTTCTTTGATGGCTTCCAGCTTCTGGAATAATCATTATTCACCATGAAAAGGTACCTCTATTCACCTATGGCTGTCAGTACTGAGACTGCACAAGTTTCATTCTGCCAACACTCAGTCTTGTATAGGCATAAAGTTAACAGGACATTAGCCCCTACTTTGAAACTATTGGCAATTGAAAAATGAAAGTTGGAAAGGTCATTATTGTCTTCATTCGAGTTCCTTCAAGTAACCATAGCAGCCTAAATGGACAAAATTTCTCCACCTCTGCTCTGCATAGATGCAGGGATTGGCCGAAGTGGGGCAGTAAGTAAATGAAGAAAAGACATACATATGGATGGCTACAGAAAAGCTACTTAGATCAGTTTGGGGAATGTCTGGACAGGGAAGCAGTAAGGAGGGTGGGTTTGGGAAGGGGAACACCTGTATAGAAGATGGGGAGGGGAATTGTATAGGAGCCTTACAGAAAGGAAACAGGGAAAGGGAATAACATTTGAAAGGTAAATAAAAAATATCCAACAAAAACAGGGGAAAAAGAAGTCACATAAGTAGCTATCAGAAAAATAATTTAAAAAAGAAAAAAAGAATATTTCTCCACCTACAAAAACAATAGATATTTTCTTGAAAAATTAACAGATAAAATCTCTCCAGTTTGATACAGTCAAAGATATTCTGAAAGGATGGAAAACTGTTAAGTCAATGTTCAAGAGAGTGCTAAATTATCTGTTATTAAATGATTTATTTCAGAAAATAAAGATCTAGACATTGGGAACTTGTTACAGCATGTAGTCAAAGGTTATGAATACAAATTACATGTGTATGTCTCTAAGTGTGTATATATGTATGTATATATGGATATTTTCTTACAATTCAAAGACTGAAAAATCTTGTAAGCAATGAGCACATGTGAATGGATTTTTGAGAAAGGAAAACATCTGAGTGGCCAAAAGGTACATGAAAATATGGTTTGTATCATTAGATTTCAGAGAACTAAGACAACCTCAATTCATCCAGATGATAAAAATTCAATGCATTGATATTATCAAATCGTAAAAATAAGGGGTAACTTTTAAAAGTTTCTTATGAAAAAATCTTCACAGGAAAAAAAATATAGCTCTGTATGCTTACCAAAATAGACATAGATAGATTAGATAGATAGATAGGTAGATAGATAGATAGGTAGATAGATAGATAGATAGATAGATAGATAGATAGATAAACTGATAAATATATAAGATGCATTTCTCACAGTGAATTACATAAAAATTTTTACTGAATAGTTTATGCATTTACATTTCAAATATTACCCATCCTCCTATGACAATGCTCCCCTTCACAGTCACCCACTCCCACCACAGCACACTGCCACTTCCTTACACTGGGGAAAATGTCTTCACAGGACCAAGGGCTTCTCTGTTCATGCCAGACAATGCCTTCCTCTGATACATATGTGGCTCAAGCCATGGGTTCCTCCACATGTACTCTTTGATTCTTGATTTAGTCCCTGAGAGCTCTGGGGGTGAAACTGATTGATATTGTTGTTTTTCCTATGGTGTTGCAAACTCCTTCAGCTCCATCAGTCCTTTCTGTAACTGCCCCAGTGGGATCCATGCACTGAGTTTGATGGATGACTACAAGCATCCTCATCTCTATAAGTAAGGCTCTGGCCAAAACTTTACATGAAAGTTTTATTCACAATTGATAAAGCTTAGAAATACATATGTTCACATGTGAATGGAGGAATATCATTGTCATTTGTGAAGCCAGAACAGTGCTGATTAATAAAAGGAATTAACTACTGATTTGTGAAAAAAGTTTGAATTGGCTGAAATTCAGTAATAGAAATAAAAATTATACAGAGAAAATGGAGTCAAAAGTCTCACTCTGAACTAGGACATACTAATTTACATTGCAAGACAACATATGTCTACTTGTCTGGAGTCAGGCAGGAAGAGCATCGAGTAGAACAGTCTTTAGGAACTAAAACTGTTACCCTGTTAGCTACTGATGGCTCTGTTAGTCTAGCTTTTTATTTGTATGATGAAACACCATGATGAAAGTAACCTGGAGAGCAAGCAATTATTTTGTTTACATTTTTATATTATGATCCATCACTGAAGGAAATCAGGAGAGAAACTCAAACTTGGCAGGAACCAAGAGGAAGAAGCTGATGCACAGGTCAAGGATGGGTGTTGATCATTGGTTTATTCTCCATGGCTTGTTCCTTCTTTATTACAGAACCTAGGATCACTAAGCCAAAGGTGGCACCCACAATCTGACTGGCCCACACACATTACTTGCTAGTTAAGAAAATATCACCAGGCTTACCTACAGCAAGATCTTATTAAGGTGCATTCAGAACTGAGCTTCCTTTCTCTGATATGATTCTATTTATAATTCTATTTTAATAGAGATAAAACCACTCAACACAATAGTGGTTGAAGAGGTGGGTATATTGATACAACTCTTATTTCTTATGACTTACTGAAGATACATATTGTTACTATACACTCCAACTTTAAGTCTAATTTTTTTAAATGTCAAGATAAAAGACAAAAGAAATTACAAGTCAGTAAGCATTTCAAAACAAAGTTCACGAGGACATTATAAGTGACTGTCCAGCATGATACTGACCATGATGACATAGTGATATCATCTAGAAAATGAGAATTTATGAATGTGAATCATGCTATAGAACTTACTAATAGATCATTAATAAATTTATTGAGTTTTGTCATTGTAGTATTATTCTGTGAATGTAATCACTTCTCTGTAGAAAAAATTATATAAACTTTATTATTATTATTATTATTATTATTATTATTATTATTATTGGAGAGGCTCAGATGTCTGTTGTGACATCAGTTGAGAGATGGAAACATGATAATCTGGAATTCAATGATAGCCTGGCTGACATGAATACCAATAACAATACAAAGAAAGAATGAGAGTTTAAAATATATTAAAAGATATAGAGGACAAGACAGCAAATTGCTAACTATAGACACTATGTTAATAAAAGTACAGACTTATTGAGGGGAATTAATATATAGTGTTTCTAAAACCACCAATATACCAGAGGAGGGATAAGTGTGTTACATGGAAGCTGAGGGATTGATTGTGAGTATTAAATAATCAAAATGAAATAAGAAATAAAAAATAAGATACAGGAGAGAATAAAAGATGGATTAACCAAAAAGAAAGGTCTATGAAAAAGTCTGATAGAAATATACTAGTTAGTAAGTCCGAAGTTGACATCATGAAACAGACTCTATGTTTCTTTGGTAGATTGCTTTTGTGTTTGTTTACTGTATGTGTTGCTCTACTTATTGTTTGGTTTTGTTTATTTGTTTATTTACTTCTTTCATATTCACACTTTTATTTATTATTTTATTGGATATATTTCTTTATATACATTTCAAATGTTATTCCTTTTCCCGGATTCCTATTCATAAGTTACCTATACCCTCCCCTACTCCATAAGAATGTTCCACCCCCATACCCTTCCCCTTACGCCCCCCCCACAATATTGCCCTGCACTGGGGGTCCAACCCTGCATGCCCAAGGGCTTCCCCTCTACTGATGCCCCCAAAAGGCTATTCTATTCTGCATATGCAGTTGGAGCCTAGGTTAGTCGATGTGTAGTCTTTTGGTAGAGGTTTTGTCCTGGAAGCTGTGTTTGGTTGGCATTATTGTTGCCAATAGGGGGTTCCCAAATATTGTTCCCAAAGGGGGTTGCAAGCCCCTTCAGCTCTTTCAATCCTTTCTGTAATTCCCCAAAGGGGGTCCTATTCTCAGTTCAGTAGTTTGCTGCTAGCATTGACCTCTCTATTGGACATGCTCTGGATGTGTCTCGGGAGAGATCAATATTCAGTCCTTTCGGCATGTACTTTTTAGCTTCATCAATCTTATCTAGTTTTGGTGTGGTTGTGTATATATATATATATATATGCCACATGTGGGGCAGGCTCTGAATGGCTGTTCCTTCAGTCATTGATCTAAACTTTGCTTCCATTACCCTCCTATGGATATTTTTGTTCTTCTAATAAGAAGGAGTGGAAGCATCCACACTTTGGTCTTACCTCTTCTTATTCTTCTTGAGGTCTGTGGATTGCATCTTAGGTAATTCGAGCTTTTAGGCTAATAACCACTTTTCAGTGAGTGCACACTATGGGAGTTTTTCTGTGATTGGGTTACCTCACTCTGGAACATATCTTCTAATTCCTTCCATTTCATGGTGTCATTGTTTTGGATTGCTGGGTAGTACACCTTTGTGTAGATTTACCACATATATTGAATCTGTTTGTCTGTTGAAGGGCAATTGGATTCTTTCTAGCTTCTGGCTATTATAAATAATGTTACTACGAACATAGAGGAGCATGTGCCTTTATTGGACGTTGGCCATCTTTTGGGTATATACCCAGGAGGGGTATAGCTGGGTCCTCAGTTAGTGTGGTATGTCCAATTTTCTAAAGAACCTCCAGATGATTTCCAGATGACTTGTATGAGTTTGCAGTCCCAAAAACAATGGAAGAGTGTTCCTCTTTCTCTATACCTTTGCTAGCATCTACTGTAAACTGAGTTTTTATCTTAGCCATTCTGACTGGTCTGAGGCGGATTCTCAGGTTTGTTTTAATTTGTATATTCCTGATGACTAAGGATGTGAACATTTCTTTAGATGTTTCTCGGCCATTACATGTTCCTCAGATGAGGATTTTTTGTTTAGCACTGTACCCTTTTTTTTAAAGGGTTATTTGGCTTTCCAGAGTCTAACTTCTTGAGTTCTTTATATATTTTGGATATTAGTTCTCTATCAGATGTAGGATTCCTATCTGATGCCATTTTGTCTGAATGACACTGCCTTTTTTCTTACAGAAGCTCTGCAGTTTTCTTATGTCCCATTTATTGATTCTTTTTTCCATCTTTATTAAAGATACATTTCTTATTTACATTTCAAATGTTACTCCCTTTCCTGGTTTCCAGGCCAACATCCCCCTAACCCCTCTCCCTGTCCTTTTATATGTGTGTTCCCCTCCTTAGTATACTACCATACCATCTACCAATAGTGATGTTTTTACGTCTTCCCTTCCACTTTGTATCTTTTAGACCTCCTTTAGTTTTGTTATTGCTCTGACTAGGATATTGAATACGATATTGAATACGTAGGGAGAGAGTGGGCAGCCTTTTCTAGTCCTGATTTTAGTGGGATTGCTTCAAGTTTCTCTCCATTTAATTTGATGTTTGCTATTGGTTGGCCACATATTGCTTTTATTATCTTTCAGTATGGGCCTTGAATTTCTGATCTTTCCAGGACTTTTATCATGAAGGGGTGTTGAATTTTCTCAAATGCTTTTTTTCAGCATCTAATGAAAGAAACATATGGATTTTATATTTGAGTTTGTTTATACAGTATATTACGTTGATGGTTTTCCATATATTAAACCATCCCTGCAGTACTGGGATGAAGCCTACATGATCACGAGGGATGATTGTTTTGATGTGTTCTTGGATTCGGTTTGCAAGAAATTTATTGAGTATTTTTGCATCCATATTCATAAGGGAAATTGGTCTTAAGTTCTCTTTCTGTGTTCAGTCTTTGTGTGGATTAGTTATAGGAAGAATTATGGCTTCACAGAAGGAATTTCGTAGTACTCCATCTGTTTCTATTTTGAGGAATAATTTGGACAGTATTGGTATGAGGTCTTCTAAAGGTCTGGTAGAATTCCACACTAAACCCATCTGGTTCTGGTCTCTTTGATTTCGGAGACTTTTAATAACTGCTTCTATTTCTTTAAGAGTTATGGGGTTATTTAGATGGTTTATCTGTTCCTGGTTTAACTTTTGTACTTGGTATCTGCCTAGAAAATTGTCAATTTCTTTCAGATTTTCCAGTTTTGTTGAATATAGGCATTTGTAGTAGAATCTGATGACAGTTTAATTTCTTCAGATGTTGTTGTTATGTTTCCCTTTTCATCGATAACCTTGTCAATTCGAATACTCTATCTGTTACTGCTGGTTAGTCTGGCTAAGGGTTTATTTATCTTGCTTATTTTCTCAAGAAACCAGCTCCTGTTTTTTTTTTTTTTTTTTTTGATTCTCTGTATAGTCCTTTTTGTTTCTGCTTAGTTGATTTCAGCCATGAGTTTGATTATTTCCTGTCATCTACTCCTCTTGAGTGTATTCATGTCTTTTTGCTGTAGTGCTCTTAGGTGTGCTGCTGATGTATGCTCTCTCCTGTTTCTTTTTGCAGGCACTCAGAGCTGTGAGTTTCCCTCTTAGCGTTATTTTCATTGTGTCCCATAAGTTTGGGTATGTTGTATCTTCATTTTTATGAAAGTCTAATAAGTCTTTATATTCTTTTTTTTTATTTCTTCCTGGACATAGTTGTCATTGAGTAGAGCGTTGTCATCTTTCATGTATATGTGGGTTTTCTGTCATTATTGTTGTTATTGAAAACCAGCCTTAATCTAAGGTGATCTGATAGGAAGCATGGGATTATTTCTATCTTCCTGTATCTCTTGAGGCCTGCTTTGTGACTGCTTAAGTTGTCAGTTTTGGAGAAGGTTCCATGAAGTGTTGAGAAGAAGGTGTATCCTTTTGTTGTAGGATGTAATGTTCTATATACATTTCTGTTAAATCCACTTGGTTCATAACTTCTGTTAGTTTCTCTATGACTGTGTTTAATTTCTATTTCCATGATCTTTCCATTGATAAGAGTAGGATGTTGAAATCTCTTACTATTATAGTGGTAAGTGCAATGTGTGAATTGCGTTGTATTAAGATTACTTTTATGAATATAGGTGCCCTTGCATTTGGAGCATAGATATATAAGATTTAGAGTTAATCTTGATGGACTTTTCCTTTGATGAATATGAAGGGTCCTCCCTTATATTTTTTGATGGCTTTTGTTTGAAAGTGAATTTTATTCAATATTAAAATGGCAACTCCAGTTTGTTTCTTCCAACTACTTCCTTGGAAAATTGTTTTCCAGCCTTTTACTCTGAGGTAGTGTCTGTCTTTGTCTATGACATGTGTTTCCTGTATGCAGCCAAATGGTGGGTCCTCCTTATGTATGTAGTCTGTTAGCCTATATCTTTTTATTTGGTAATGGAGTCCCATTGATGTTGAATGTTATTAAGGAATAATGATTGTCACTTCCTGTTATTTTCATTGTTAGAGGTTGAATTATGTTTGTGTGTCTCTCTTTTGGTTTCATCGTGAGAAGATTACATTCTTGCTTTCTGTGTGGCATAGTTTCTCTCCTTGTGTTGGAGTTTTCCTTCAATTATCCTTTTTAGGTGTGGATTTGTAGAAAGATATTGTGTAAATTTCGTTTTCTCATGGAATACCTTGGTTTCTCCTTCTATGTTAATTGAGAGTTTTGCTGGATATGGTAGCCTGGGGTAGCATTTGTGTTTCATAGGGTCTATATGACATCTGTCCAGCATCATCTGGCTTTCATAGTCTCTGGTGAAAAGTCTGATGTAATTCTTATAGTTCTGTCTTTATATGTCACTTGAACTTTTTCCCTTACTGCTTTAATATTCTTTATTTGTTTTGTTCATTTGACTATTATGTGACAGGAGAAATTTCTCTTCTTGTCCAATCTATTTGGAGTTCTGTAGGCTTGTTTTATGTTTATGGGAATCACTTTCTTTAGGTTAGGGAAGTTGTCTTTTATAATTTTGTTGAATATATTTACTGAACCTTTAGGTTGGGAGTCTTCACTTTCTTCTATACTTATTATCCTTAAGTTTGATCTTCTCATTGTGTCCTGGATTTCCTGTATGTTTGGTGCTAGGAGCTTTTTGCATTTTACATTACCTTTTACAGTTGTGTCGATGATTTCTATGCTATCTTCTGTTCTCAATTCTATCTCTTGTCCTCTGTTGGTGATGCTTGTATCCATAGCTCCTTGTCCTTTCCTTTGGTTTGGGAGTGTTGTCTCCCATTGTGCTTTCTTTATTGTTTCTATTTCCTTTTTCAATGCATTCACCTGTTTAGTTGTTTCTTCCTGGAATTCATTCAGGGATTTTTATGTTTCCTTTCTAAGGACTTCTACTTGTTTACTTGTGTTGTCCTGTATTTCTTTAAATGAGTTATTTGTGTCCTTCTTACAGTCCTTCATCATTATCATAAACTGATTTTAAAGCAAGTCTAAATCTTGCTTTTCGTTGTGTTTGGATATCCAGTATTTTCTTTGATGGAAGAACTTGGCTCTGATGATGCCAAGTAGTCTTGGTTTCTGTTCCTTGGGTTCTTGTGCTTGCCTTTTGCCATCATGTTGTCTCTGCTGTTACTTTGTTTTGTGCTTTCTGACAGTGACTTGACCCTCCTCTAGGACTCTGTGTCAACACTCTGGTAGAACTGTTTTCCTGTCTTCTTTCATCAGCTTATGGGAATAGGTGCTCTGCTCTCAGGTGTGTAGGCACAGCTGGTGACTGTCTTTCAGCTCTCAATGCAGGCAGGAATAAGAGGGGTCCTGCCCCTGACTGCTCTGAAGTCCTTACACTCAGGGGCACAGGTGGCACTAGGTGATTCCCTCTTGGGTTGGGAGTGTGAAATCAATCAGACAGTAATCTCCTCTAGTTTCTCAGGAGTGTCTGCACCTCTGAGGGTCCAGCACTCTCAAACAGAGGATTTGGGTGCAGGAAGCTGTTTGATTGGTTCAAATGAGTTTATTTCTGGGCGCAGACCAGAACTGCAAGTATCAGCAACTGACTGTCCTATATTCCTGTGTCCAGAGGCAATATACAATTTCCTCTTGGTCCAGGGATGTGGGCAGAGATGGGCAGAATGGCTGTCTGTCTTGTAATCTCAGGATGGTCTGCACTTCTGGGTGTTCAGCTCTCTTCCCCACAGAATTTATGTTGATTTTCACATTTTGTGTTGTTTGTGTTCATCAAGAAGAGAATGCACATGAAACTCAGTGGGTAGGAATATTGGGGAGGATCTGGGTGGATGTGGGGATGGAAAACCTGATCACAATATATTTTGTGAAAAAAATGTAACTGGAATATCAAAACAGACCTGGTTGTGTGGGAGTACATGCCTTTTGTCTAGCACTCAGGACTAGAGGCAGGCAGATCTCTGAGATTGACCTCAACCTTGTCTACAGAGTAAGTTCCAGCACACTCAGGATGACACAGTATCTATATTAAAACATATTTAAAAATCATAAATATGACTCTAAGAAGAATTAAACTACAGAAATATGTGTTATTAAATGAAAATGAAAGTGCAAGGCAGGGCTGACAGAGGTCTTTGACACAACACAGACTACTGTTGCTACACTTGCTGATTCACCATAACTACATGGAAACACCCTATTGCTGAAGACACCAAGATATAGAGATTTAATCTAAAATCCATCAGAAAACAATTGCCCTTTCAAAAGGTCAGAAGGTACATTAGACTATGCTAGGAGGATAAAAGATGTCAAGGACTTTACTCCTACCATGCCTAACTACATTTTGTACACATGCTCAGCAAGATATGCCCAGTGTTACGATTGCTAGAGGATAAATAATTGCTATATTACTGGATTTAAACATTTACCACATAAAAGATATCATGTTTTAAATTATATTTTAATTAAAGACCCATGACTGGAGAGATCATGCACCTTAGGGAGGAATATTCTATACTCATTCTGTTACATGGCCATGGGGAAAATTGAATTATTAATAATTTATGCTTATTGCCATCACCTAATTAGGGTTTCAGTGCTGTGAAGACACCATGATCAAGTACCTCCTATAAGGGACTACATTTATTTGTATTGGCATACAGGTTCAGAAGTTCAGTCATTATCAATGCAAGAGGATGGAAACACCCAGGCAGATGGGTGACTGAAGGGGGAGACAAAAGTTCTACATCTTGTGCAATAGGCAAACAAGAGAAGATTAGCTTCCCCAAGGCTAAAAGAAGGGTGTCAAAGTCCACACACACACACACACATTGACACACTTTCTTCAACAAGGCCACACATGCTCCAACATGGCCATAATTCCTAACAGTGTCACTCCCTATTCCAAGGATATACAAACCACTATATTCTAGACCCTAGCCTCCATAGGCTTGTTCAAAGACATGAGTCTATGGAGGACATACCTAAGCATAGCATAATACAAAATGCATTGAGTCCAATTTTAAAATCCCCAAAGTCTAAAGCCATCTCAACAATGTTAAAAGTCCAAAATTCAAAATTTTCTGAGATTCAATCATGTAAATATAATCCTCTATAATATCACAATCTAACAGCAGATCACATACCTGCAATAGCATTCCAAAATTCCATATGAAGAAAGGCTAGACTAAAGAAAGACAGGCAACCAGCTAGTCATCTCCAAACTCTGCATCTCTATGTCTGATATCAAAGTAGTCTTTATACCTCTGACTCCTTTTTCATCTTTGTTGAAAGCAACAAATGTCTTTCACATGTGCTATTTCCCACACCCTTCTGGCAGCTTTCCTCAGTTCACAGCTCTTTGTTCCACTATCTGAGATAGACTCATGAACCTATGTGGTCCACCAAAGGGCATGCATCACCTCTCCAGCTGTAGCTATCGTTGCATTCTAAGTTGTGGTTGACTCTACTCTGCTGCTGCTACTGTTCTTGCTGGTCATCCCATGATACTGGCATTTCTAATACACTGAGGACTTCTGCAGAAATTGGTCTTCAACAAAAGCCTCTTATTGGCTCTCTTTATGTTGCTAATTTCTTAGATCCAACTAAATGGAATCAAATGTCCCAGTAGTTCCTTTTATGTTTTACTCTAAAACCACTTCCTTATGGCATAAAAGGCCAATTTTACTACTTGCTGTGGCTGGAACATACTCCTCCTCCTTATTCTATTACCAGCTTTCTGATTTCTAACTCCCACTCTACCTAATATTGGGAGTTCTGAAAGTTAATATTTAGTTTATTCTTGAACTTAGACGTCTGCATGGATTTGAACCCTAAATGCTGAGATGAAAGGTATGTATCACCATGTCTGGACTTAAGCTTTTCTAGACCTAGAATTTGCCTCGGACTTGGAAGAGTAAAATGATCCCATGCATCATATCAGATCACCACAGACTAAGGCTGGTCTTCAATAACAACAAAAACACAAAAAGCCCACATATACATGGAAGCTGAACATTCCTCTATATTGAAAATTGGTGAAAAGAAAGTCGAGAAAGAAATTAAAGACTTTTTAGATTTTAATGAAAATAATGAAAGCATGCCCAAATATATGGGACACAATGAGAGCAGTGCTAAGAGGAAAAGTCATAACTCTGAGTGCCTCGAAAAAGAAACTGGAGAGAGCATACGTTAGCAGCTTGATAACACACCTAAAAGCTCTAGAACAAAGAGAAACAAATACAACAGAGAGGAATAAAAAGCAGGAAATTATGAAAATCAGGGCTCAAACCAACCAAGCAGAAATAAAATGAACTATACAAAGGTGAAAGAAAACCAGGAGCTGGCTCTTTGAGAAAATCAACAAGATAGATAAACCCTTAGCCAGACTAACCAGAGGGCACAGAGAGACTGTCCAAATTAAGAAAATCAGAAATGCAAATTGTTCTGTCTAACTCTTTGAAGAATTGGATTGGTATTTTGATGGGGATTGCATTGAATCTGTAGATTGCTTTTGGTAAAATGGCCATTTTTACTATATTAATCCTGCCAATCCGTGAGCATGGGAGATCTTTCCATCTTCTGAGGTCTTCTTCAATTTCTTTCCTCAGTGTCTTGAAGTTCTTATTGTACAGATCATTTACTTGCTTGGTTAAAGTCACACCGAGGTACTTTATATTATTTGGGTCTATTATGAAGGGTGTCGTTTCCCTAATTTCTTTCTCGACTTGTTTCTCTTTTGTATAGAGGAAGGCAACTGATTTATTTGAGTTAATTTTATACCCAGCCACTTTGCTGAAGTTGTTTATCAGCTTTAGTAGTTCTCTGGTGGAACTTTTGGGATCACTTAAATATACTATCATGTCATCTGCAAATAGTGATATTTTGACCTCTTCTTTTCCGATCTGTATCCCTTTGATCTCCTTTTGTTGTCTGATTGCTCTGGCTAGAACTTCAAGAACTATATTGAATAAGTAGGGAGAGAGTGGGCAGCCTTGTCTAGTCCCTGATTTTAGTGGGATTGCTTCAAGTTTCTCTCCATTTAGTTTAATGTTAGCAACTGGTTTGCTGTATATGGCTTTTACTATGTTTAGGTATGGGCCTTGAATTCCTATTCTTTCCAGGACTTTTATCATGAAGGGGTGTTGAATTTTGTCAAATGCTTTCTCAGCATCTAATGAAATGATCATGTGGTTCTGTTCTTTCAGTTTGTTTATATAATGGATCACGTTGATGGTTTTCCATATATTAAACCATCCCTGCATGCCTGGGATGAAGCCTACTTGATCATGGTGGATGATTGTTTTGATGTGCTCTTGAATTCGGTTTGCCAGAATTTTATTGAGTATTTTTGCGTCGATATTCATAAGGGAAATTGGTCTGAAGTTCTCTTTCTAAATTCATTTGGAATAACAAAAAAACCAGGATAGCTAAAGCTATCCTCAACAATAAAAGGACTTCAGGGGGAATCACTATCCCTGAACTCAAGCAGTATTACAGAGCAATAGTGATAAAAACTGCATGGTATTGGTACAGGGACAGACAGATAGACCAATGGAATAGAATTGAAGACCCAGAAATGAACCCACACACCTATGGTCACTTGATTTTTGACAAAGGAACCAAAACCATCCAATGGAAAAAAGATAGCATTTTCAGCAAATGGTGCTGGTTCAACTGGAGGGCAACATGTAGAAGAATGCAGATCGATCCATGCTTATCACCCTGTACAAAGCTTAAGTCCAAGTGGATCAAGGACCTCCACATCAAACCAGACACACTCAAACTAATAGAAGAAAAACTAGGGAAACATCTAGAACACATGGGCACTGGAAAAAATTTCCTGAACAAAACACCAATGGCTTATGCTCTAAGATCAAGAATCGACAAATGGGATCTCATAAAACTGCAAAGCTTCTGTCAGGCAAAGGACACTGTGGTTAGGACAAAACGGCAACCAACAGATTGGGAAAAGATCTTTACCAATCCTACAACAGATAGAGGCCTTATATCCAAAATATACAAAGAACTCAAGAAGTTAGACCGCAGGGAAACAAATAACCCTATTGAAAAATGGGGTTCAGAGCTAAACAAAGAATTCACAGCTGAGGAATGCCGAATGGCTGAGAAACACCTAAAGAAATGTTCAACATCTTTAGTCATAAGGGAAATGCAAATCAAAACAACCCTGAGATTTCACCTCACACCAGTGCGATTGGCTAAGATCAAAAACTCAGGTGACAGCAGATGCTGGCGAGGATGTGGAGAAAGAGGAACACTCCTCCATTGTTGGTGGGATTGCAGACTGGTAAAACCATTCTGGAAATCAGTCTGGAGGTTCCTCAGAAAATTGGACATTGAACTGCCTGAGGATCCAGCCATACCTCTCTTGGGCATATACCCAAAAGATGCCTCAACATATAAAAGAGACATGTGCTCCACTATGTTCATCGCAGCCTTATTTATAATAGCCAGAAAATGGAAAGAACCCAGATGCCCTTCAACAGAGGAATGGATACAGAAAATGTGGTACATCTACACAATGGAATATTACTCAGCTATCAAAAACAACGACTTTATGAAATTCGTAGGCAAATGGTTGGAACTGGAAAATATCATCCTGAGTGAGCTAACCCAATCACAGAAAGACATACATGGTATGCACTCATTGATAAGTGGCTATTAGCCCAAATGCTTGAATTACCCTAGATCCCTAGAACAAACGAAACTCAAGACGGATGATCAAAATGTGAATGCTTCACTCCTTCTTTAAATGAGGAAAAAGAATACCCTTGGCAGGGAAGGGAGAGGCAAAGATTAAAACAGAGACTTAAGGAACACCCATTTAGAGCCTGCCCCACATGTGGCCCATACATATACAGCCACCCAATTAGACAAGATGGATGAAGCAAAGAAGTGCAGACCGACAGGAGCCGAATGTAGATCGCTCCTGAGAGACACAGCCAGAATACAGCAAATACAGAGGCGAATGCCAGCAGCAAACCACTGAACTGAGAATAGGTCCCCTATTGAAGGAATCAGAGAAAGAACGGGAAGAGCTTGACGGGGCTCGAGACCCCAAAAGTACAACAATGCCAAGCAACCAGAGCTTCCAGGGACTAAGCCACTACCTAAAGACTATACATGGACTGACCCTGGACTCTGACCCCATAGGTAGCAATGAATATCCTAGTAAGAGCACCAGTGGAAGGGGAAGCCCTGGGTCCTGCTAAGACTGAACCCCCAGTGAACTAGTCTATGGGGGGAGGGCGGCAATGGGGGGAGGGTTGGGAGGGGAACACCCATAAGGAAGGGGAGGGGGGAGGGGGATGTTTGCCCGGAAACCAGGAAAGGGAATAACACTCGAAATGTATATAAGAAATACTCAAGTTAATAAAAAAAAAAAAGAAAATCAGAAATGAAAAGGGAGACCCATTTCTTGTCCCATTAAACAGGTATTCTATAGGCATTTGTATATTTACAGACATCTTTTAAGGTTAGTGTTTTTTTCTATGATTCATTGAAAATATTTTCCAGGACTCGGAGCTAGGACATTCAACTTCCTTCTATTCATATTATCCTCAAGTTAGTACTTTGTATGGTATTCCAGATTTCCTGGATGTTTTGTGTAAGGAAATGTTTAGAGTTAACTTTTTCTTTGGTTGATGTAACAACATCTTTTTTGTAGTTCTACACCACAAATTCCCTCATCCGTCTCCTGTACTCTGGGTGTGATGCTTGTATCTGTTCTTCCTGTTCTCTTCCCTAGATTTTTCAACTCCAGGATTCTCTACGTTTGTGTTTTATTTATTACATCTATTTCTATCTCTCTTTATTGCTTCTGATATACTGAGAGAAAATTCTACTGGTGTGGCAGGCCTCTGATAAGTATCCTTGTGTTGTACGATTCTGAATCTACAGGTCTTTGTGGATAACAATCTGCAGATCTGCTCAGCAGTGACAGATCTGATGAAAGCAGGCAGACTAGTGGGTGGAAAACATAGGTCTCCCTGGTATAGCAGGCTTCCCAGAGCAGCTCAGCTTGCTCCAGAAGTCCTAGCCAGAAGGGAATTAGGTGGATGAAAGAAAGTCTAGCTCTTAATTGTTCTTTCAATTAAGATGAGATATTCTACATATAAAGAAATATGCAAACTGTTTGTTATGGTTCTTTATTTAGTTCTGTGGGAGTTTATGCAAACAAATATGACAAATTCCTCCAGGCTTTGTGGCATGCAGCAGAGGATCTTTCTTGTCTCCAGATGGAAGGAAGATGTCCTCTGCTCTGTCAAGTAAGATTCCAAAGAACATTCCCAAAATCTTCCAGATTGTCTCTCTGTTTGCCCTGCAGACTAAGATCAAAACAATTTTATAAAAGTTATGAATTACTACAGGAAACAAGTGAGTAACAGATTTCATCTTTTTACCTTTAACATTCACTGGATTGTCAGTCAGGGAATTTATCCAGTCTCTTCCCACAAATACAACTGAATAAATTATCACAGTTAATATTGTCTAGTCTTGTTTTAGATAAGAATACACATCCTCCATCCTTAATATTGTATTTCCTTGTGTTCAAGGCACTGGGGAACAAAAAATGGACCATTGTTTAATTTTGGACATTCTCTGAATTAAATCATGGTTTTACAAGTTCTATTTGCCAAATGAAACAGAATATAACACTATTAATCATAAGTTATTCACTAAAATGTCATCTTTTTGTAAGGTCATTAAAAAGACATGGTAACAACAAAATCCTTATCTCTTTTCACACCTGCAATTTGTGGTCAGCTGGGAAAACTGAGTGACAATATTTCTAAGATATTACTTTATGGCGAACCTGTTCTCTTTACTTATATCATGTGAATGAAAGTGCTAAGATAAAAGAAAAATCAGATGTGTGACACAGAAAATATTGTCTTATATGCTTGTGTTGTAAGGAGAAAGGGAGGATTTGAAATATAATCACAGATGAAGGTTGGGAACTAAAATTTTGGACTTTTCTTTCCATTTTCCTTCCCCACATACTAGCTAATGGGGCTTCACAGAAACATGATAATCTGCAAGAGAGTATATTACAGCATATGAATTATTTCCTTTTATAAAGAAGTTACATGTTGCAAAGCAGAAAAATATAAAATCAGACCACAGAATAAATTAGCATGTAGGATGAAATACAAGGAACATGTGTTCTGGGGACCCTGGTCTATATAGCATAAGCATAAGTCAAAAAGTAATTATTTAATAATTAATATCTTCTTGTATAAACCAGCATAAATAAGAGTTCTACTCAGGCAAAAAAGTACCTCAGCCAGTTTTTTGCTAATGACTGAAGAACACACTCAAAATGGAGATCCTCAATATTAGATTCATTGATGCCAAGTGGGACTCAATTCTAGTTCCAGGATTTGGGAATTGACACTCTTCCCCACGAAAGGAGTTTGAGGCTAGACTGAGTCAATGACAATCTGTCGAGAGAGAGAGAGAGAGAGAGAGAGAGAGAGAGAGAGAGAGAGAGAGAGAGAGAGGAAGAGAAAGGAATCCACTCTACACGGGAATGAGATTTCAAAGGCATCAGTCTTAGTGAAATATGTCACTGTCTTTGAACTCTGGGTTTAAGATGAGGAGAAATGGAATATTCATACTTAACATATTTACATATGAAAAAGGAACAAAGGTAAATTAAACCAAGTGTTTTCTGGATCATATACAGAACAGGCAAAAAACCTTAGGAATGGATATGCATATTATACATCCATAAGAAATTCTAGTAGGTACGGTCAAGAAATCATGTGTGAATGTGGAATAGAGGCAAATGGAAGAAAGAACCCGGAAGAGAGCAGTTCACAAAAGATAATTATTAAAATATAAATATAATATATGTTCACACGATGACTTGCACATTAATTGTCATGACAACTTTTAAAAATGACAAAAGATAATGTCAAAATTTGGAAAAAAGTATGTTCACATGTGAATTGAGAAATATTGTGAAATAACGGTCCAATATAAATGGGCTTTGTAAGTAGGACAATTAAACACTGATCTAATAAAAAGCTTGAGT
The DNA here is from genome assembly GCF_021556685.1 of Rattus norvegicus. Taxonomy (NCBI): domain Eukaryota; kingdom Metazoa; phylum Chordata; class Mammalia; order Rodentia; family Muridae; genus Rattus; species Rattus norvegicus. The sequence goes on from NC_141537.1 coordinate 166,069,460, forward strand.
TAGCCAAAACAATATAGTGACAATGGCAACTGTAAAAGAGTCAGAGAAATATGAAGCCCAACACAAATCTGTACATAGTACCTAACACTCTGTACTAGGCTACACTCATTTATAGTACAAGAAAGCACGTCTGCTTGTCTGAGGCCACGTGTGGGCAAGGTACAGAAAAGAACTTAAATCTTAACAAAGTTGCTCTGTTTTAGTTAGATGGTTTCTATTGCTTGATAAACCACCATGGTCAAAGCAACTTGGAGAGGACAGAATTTATTTTACTTAAACTTCCACATCAGCATCCATAATTGAAGGAAGTCAGGGCAAGAGTCATTCTTGGCAGGAGATGGAAAGCATCATCTGATTTGGATGTTAGGAAGAATTACAGCTTACTGTCTTGATTCCCAAAACTGGCTCAGTGTACTTTCTTAGCATACCCAACACCACTGTCCCAGGGGTGAAACCCAAAATAGTCTGGGATCTCCCTCATCAGGAACTAATTAAGAAAATTGTCAATAGGTTTGCTTACAGCTGTGTTATTGAGACGCTTTATCAATTAAGATTTCCTCCACTCAGATGACTGTCCCTTCTCTCGGTTGACACAAAAGTAGTTTGTACTATGGTGCTTGAAAAGATGTATGTATTTGTTAAAATCCATTTATCTCATAATGTACAGTGTTACATGTTATACTTGCAGACTCCGATTATAAGATTTGACTTTAAAAAATGTAAGTGTCAGGTGAGTAAATAAAACAAACAATGGACTGAATCATTTCAGAATTAAAGGACCGTACATGGATTGCACTGTATGATCCTAACATGAATAAATATCAACAGTGGCATGATCCAGAAAACTGACAATTGTAAATATGAGTTATGGATTAAAACATATTGCTAGATCCATAAGGAAGATTTTGAGCTTTACATTTTAAGGTGATGACACAAAAGAAATTGCTTGACACAAGAAAATATTTACTGACAACATAGTATTAACATATTATCATTATTATTAATATTAGGTGCCATGAGACAAAACTATCACTCTATAGCACAGAATGACCTCAACCATATGATGAAGCTGTCATATGCAGCTGGCCTTGATGAATATCATCATGTCTATGGGGTTTCAACTTATCATCAAATAATCAAAGAGAGATAGTGAGTGAATCAAGACATGTATAGATTATGGAAGATCATTTGCCTTCCTTAACTGGTTCAAGAATTATTAATAAACTCTAAAATAATTTTAAAACAAATTCTAGACTTTATTCTTCCTATGCGCAAAAAGTAACAAATACTAGTCAACCAAATAGAAACAAGTAATAAAGGAACAAAAATCCACAACTTTATCCTAGTTCTTTTTTCATATAATGTTGTCAAATAAACTGCACACCTACTTCCCACTCCTCCCAGGTATGTACCTATTCTTGTGACTATGCCCCCAAAAGAGAAGAAAGGTGCTGGAAAGGACAAACTCAAATAAACAAACAAAATGCAAACAACAATCTAAATAAGACCAATATGTTTTGTCCACATAGTCATTAGAGAATTGCCAAACCCTCTGTGGCCAGCCCATTATAGATAAATGAATTCTTCCCCACCTGCAGCCCTGTGAGAAGCGATCCTTTGTGGAGAGCTACACTAAAGAATTCATATCACATTTTTTAGGTTCTCTTGGTTGCTTTCTGTCTAGATTATTACTTTGGACAGGTGTTAGTGATTGCCAAGATACCTTCTATGTATCTCTCTCTGAATTCTGGTATTGCAGTCATTTATACAATGTCAAAAATGGTTCCTTTGCCATTTATCAATAGCAAAATGTTGATAGGTACTTTCACATGATTTCTGGACATATTACAGACTAAGATCATCCAAACGTTCTCTCAAATCAACACAATTTATTGATATCACTGGGCCCTTCAGTGTCAATTCAGGCCAAGACATTAACACAACTCCAGATTACTATATGACCAGGAATATCCACATGATATATGGCCTTTCAAATGACTTGAAGCAGCAAATCAGGGATACCAGAGTGGCCTCAAGAAGCAGCATGGATCATGAATATCTTTCCAGGAGGTCCAATATAGAACTAAAGAGGCCATTTAAGGAGGTCCAGTACAGGCATTAAATAATAAAATGCCCTACAGACTTTACAGCCATATCTTATTAAGGCACATTCCCAATTGAGATCCCCTTTTCTCTGGTGACTTCTGTTGAGTTGATATAAAATTAATTTGCAGAACGATGATTGAAAAGATGTACATATTTGTTAAAACTCGATATCCCAGGACTTACTGTTGTGGTAAAAATTAAAAAGGAACATTTTCTATCAGTCCCCATAAGCTGGATCTGGTGGCTCTGGTTGCTACCCTGCCATGCCCACTCCCAGCTGTCTCCCTTTTAGTCACCCTCTCCACGAGGTCTAATAGGTGGTACTTACCACACCACACGCACACACACACACACACACACACACACACACACACACACACACACACACACCTCATTCTGTGGGCCCCTGCATGTTCTCACACTCTGTGAGAAACAGAACCTGGTCCACACACTTCAAGTGCCTCTCAGTCATTTCTTTCACACACTGTCCTCTTTAGCCCAGTAAGAAGGAAGTCCCAGCTACTTGTAATTTAGCAATTAGATTTTCATGTTAAATTATCAATCCACAATTCTTGCACACAATTATTTCACTGCCAATTGATAATGATATAAACGGCTTACCTAAACAAGATAAAATCGATCTAGTTCACCTAAATCTGAACCAACCTCCTCCATAAACTCCATCTTGATTGCCCTCCTTGCTCCTCTCTCCTGCATTACAAAAACTTTGTCCCCACCCCACTCTCTACTGTCCAATCAGTTACCTCCTTTACATCAACCTGGAACTTACAGTGGGTACATTTACATGCAAACTCCAAGTTCCAGTATTGAATTTTTAAATGGAATTTTCAAACAGTGAGCCAAGCTGTCTCAGAATTAAAGGATGTTACATGTGGAAGTACTGCATGATCTTGAATATGAAGAATTATCGACAGTGACATTATTCAGGAAACTCACAGTTATGAATATGGGCTATAGATTAAAACATATTTCTAGGTCTATATTGAATTTATGAGGTTCTGAGTGAATCTATAAAAGAAATTGCTTCTCTCTTGAAAGTATTGATAGAGAGCTAAGTAATATAATTATCATTATTACTAGGCTTTATTAAAAAGTAGTCTCACTGTGTAGCATACAGTGACTTCAAACACACTGTGAAGAATAAGCTCCCCCTTAACTCAGGAAAGTATAAGATTGTAAGTGTTGAGTTATCACATGCAGCTGGATGCAGTGAATATTACTATATCTGTGAGATATCAACTTTAATCAAATGGATCCAAGAGAGATAGAGTGAATGAGGACATAGGTAGATTGTGGAAGTTTGTATGATTTTATTGAACTAGTCAGGCAAATGCTCTTCAATTCTAAACATGTAGTTTACAGAGAATAAATACACTCTAAAAGTATCAATTCTTCTATGTACAAAAAGTAACAGATAGTAATCAACCGACAAACAAATAGAAACACACAACTACATCCCAGTTCTTAATTGTGCTGCCAGAGCACTAGAATATTGAAATCCTGGTGATGATGCAGTGTGTGCTATTTATCAGTATTGTGTATTTGCTTCTGTGTTATTTGGGAAGGACAGAGTAATTCCTCAGGGCTTGGGCAAAAGACATCCATTCTATAAACATAGGTGCCCTGAGTACCACGCAGAAAAAAAAAGGCGTTTGCAGTGTTAAGACAGATATTCAAAGAGCATTTCTTTCCTTCCCAGCTCATTACCTTATTTCCGCAGTGGCCTGAGTCCTGTGGTTAAATCATTCAGTCACTAAGTAATCACAAATCATCACAGGAAACCAACAAGGATGACAAAATATTCTACTATTATATTTCCTTCACTCATTACACTGAATCACAAAGTGTATCTACCTTGTTTTTTACAAACACAGGAGCAGAATTTACCACAGTCATCATTGTATCTATCTGTGAAACCGAAAAATGTACGGTCTCCGTCTTACATAGTGATATTGTTACTGTGAAATCACTATAAAACATATAGTGAGCAGTTATTTAAGTTTGAAGGTTATATATATTTATGTGAAGGTATTTAAAACAATGTTTTTTTAAAAAATACTGATTATGGACTTAATTATAAGTATATAAGTAAATAAATTTACTTTTCTCTAAATGCATAAAAAAGGTGATACAGTTAGCTCAGACTGAAAAGGACATGATGGTATGTACTCACCAATAAGTGGATATTAGCCAAAAATGTATAGAATATCCAGGAAACAATCCAAAGAACTCAAGAAGGTTAACAAGCCTAAAGGACCAAATGAGGATATCTCAATCACACTTGGGATGAAAAAAAAATAATCACTATGGGGAAGGGTGCTGGGTTGGAAGGGCCAGGAAGGGGAAAGGTGTAACAAGATCAGGTATTGTGTGTGTAGGGGAATGGACTGAAGCCTTGAGGGCCAGCAGGAATAATGGAAATAGGCTACCTTCGGAGATAGATGTTGAAGGGAGAGGACCCTCTAGAATATACCAGAGACTTGGGAGGTGAGAGACATTCATGACTAGATGAAATGCCCTACAGTGGGGAGAGGTACAGCCAACCTCCAGCAGAAAGACAGGGCATCAAGTGAGGGATGGTGTTGCTATTACACAGTCAAAATTTCTGGCCATGTATTGTCTGAAAGAACTACTGGAACAAAAAGGGAGAAGACCTTGAGAAAAAGAAGGTTCAATGACAGTCCAAAATTGAGATCCAGCTCAGGGGAAGGCCCCAAGGCCCGACAGTGTTACTCTGTCTGCTTACAAACAGAGGCCTATAATGACTGCCCAGGGAAAGGCCCAATAAGCAGCTGAAAGAGACAGATGTCTATATTTGCATCCAATCAATGGACAGAAGTTGATGACCCCTGTGGTTTAATTATGGAAAAGCTGAAAGAAGCTGAGAAGGAGGGCAAATCCATAGGAAGACTAGCAGTCTTAACTAACTTGGACTCCAGTAATCTCTTATACACTGAGCCACAAACCAGGCAGAATACAACTGCTGATATGAGGACCCCAACACATATACAGCAGAGTACTGCCAAGTCTGGTCTCAATAAGAGAAGATGCACCTAACCCTTGAAAGACTTGGAAGTCCAGGGAGTAGGGAGGTTTGGTGGGGTATGTGATGGGGGGGGAAACATCTTCTTGGAGACTAGGGTGGGGAGATGGTGTCAGGGTAGACAGGGATGGAAGATAAATTCTGGACTATAAAAAATGATGAAAGAATTAAAAAAGAAAATGATGGTCTTTTGAACAAAACTGAGATCCTAATACAGTCTGCACTGTTAACTTTTCATTAGCCAGTTAACATAGATTTCCATATTTCTAAGGGATAATTTTATATTAAAGTTGATTTCTTCTGATACTCTTTACAAAAGCAACAGATGAATAGAAGGAATATGTTACTTGGCAAACAGGACAAAGTCTTATATACCTCTTTTATAGGAGGAAAGAGTTTTGGAATAGAGTCACAGAAGAGGTTTTGTGACCACTATTGTGGTTTATGTCCTCTTTCCTCTCTCTCTCTCTCTCTCTCTCTCTCTCTCTCTCTCTCTCTCTCTCTCTCTCTCTCTCTCTCAGAACTCATGGGACTTTGATGAAACATGGTGATTGACTATCCTTTCTGCATGCAATACAACTGTAACCTCTGCAGGATGGTGTATTAAGTGCTATGAATGTGTTCTTCAGAAAACATACTTTAAAATGTTGACAAAAATATGTAATAACTGGGAAAGCTGAAGCAGGTCTGTGACATCAGCACTGGGAGGCTGAATTAGGAGGATCATAACCAGGTTAGACTAGGCTATAGAGTCAGGTCCTAATTAAAATTTAACTAATAATTAATACCTCAATCAATGCACTCTGAACAATTAGTAAGCAGACTCCTAAACAGCCTTAGGCTTCAGCAGAGCTGACACTTCAGAGGATCAGCAAAGCCTGACATGACTGTCATTTAAATACTAAATACTGAATCTGTGAAGACCAGGAGTTCAAGGCATATTTGGTCAAGACGGTGAGTTTGAACCAGGCTAGCCTAATGAGAATGTTATGTCAAAGAATACCATACAGAGAATGATATCCAAAAAGCAAAGGGATAAAACTTTAAAAATGATCACCTTTCTTTAACCCTGGATGTAAACCGTGAAGAAACAGTATTTAGATTTACTTTAGGAACACAGTGTGAAGATAAATGAAGCCAAGGTGGCATGAATAACAGGGAGCAGAGGTAAGATACAGTAGTAATAAGTATATGTGTTAGTTAGCCAGCCATAAGATTTCATTTGGGTACAATCAATAAAGAATATGTATTGAACATGACAAAAGAAGAAAAGGCTCCAACAGTTACTAACTATTCACAGATAGAAATAAAGTACATATGCTGTATCATGAACTCTTTTGGTTACTTTCATAGTAACCTAGGCCTGTACAGAAACACAAGTTAGGAGCACATTTCTCACTGAGTTGATTAGAAGATGGCATTTAACAGATGAGCCAGCTTCTGTACCTACTCACTTTAGAGAATGGTCGTGGTGGCCACAGGAAACCTCTGACCACTGGACTCCCTTACTCAAACCTCAGGTCTGGCCCTAGTAACAACACTGTCATCAGGCAATAGTTCTGTAGCATAGACAAGGTCCACAAAGTTCTCTTAACTTGGATACAGGCATCTTCTCTTCTTCTTCTTATTCCATTTGTTACTACTTGTTCATCTCTGACTGTGAATGCTTCTACAGGCTGTAAACAAATTTATTAACTCTGTAGTCAGTCTCAGAGGCAAATACAAGTAATCCAGGTGCTTGGGAGAAAGAGCTATGACTATTAAGGCTAGTTTGTTTGAAATGATAATGTATGTAAAAAACATTAATAACAAACTAATAATCTCTGTGATTAAACCTTATTAATAAATCTTAGAAGGCTGTATGTCCTCTGTCTACCTCAGTGATAGCCTGCTTAACAGTGTCCTACAAGGAACAAGAGGAAGAATTTTTCTGGATGGTTTGGAACCTAGCCGTCCACACTGAAAACACCACACTTACATTAAAATTGAACCAGAAAATGAAAGGCCATGTTTCAAGGCACTGAAAGAAATATTCCTGATAAAGCTATAACTGTGAGTAAGATGCCTCAGATGCTTTCTGTAACAGGTTAAGAAGAAACTCGGTGAATGCCACAAAGAAAATGGCATCATGAACAAAAGGCAACAGGAATAATTAATTAAATACACAAAGTACAGACAATAGGATTACTATCTAGCACATGTAAAATCAGTATGTTGGGCATCATTTGAATTATAAGGTAGACATGTCTAACTATAGTCCCAATGCCAGAGAAATGGAGGCATGACAATCAGGTGTTGAAGGACAGCCTGGGTTTGATGAATCTCTAACTCAAAATAACATGAAATAATAAAAAGTAAAGTTATTTTTAAACTACATAAAAAGCGACTTAAACTACAATTACCTAGAAAAGTCATGAAAGGAAAAACAGAATTATGAGGTGATTTCTTAAAATTCATATTTCTAAAAAAAGTCAACAATAAGCAAAAAATACTAAAATATGGTAGGAAGGCACAAGGGCTAATCTGAAGATTCAAGGACAAGGGATGATGAAACAAAAGACAGGAGAGAAAAATAAAGATGGGTCAACCAAAACCAAGGATGTATAGAAGGTCACATCAAACCCAGGAGTTAGTAAGTTTATAGTTGACCAAAACAAAATACTCTCCAGGTTTTCTTGGTGGTTTGGAGTTTTTGTTGTGTTTGGTTTGCTTTTGCTTTGTTTATATATGTGGTGTGTTTCAGTGTTTATTTGGGGACAATTTTTTTCTTATTGGGTTTTTGTTTGCTTGCTTGCTTGATTTTATGTTGCCCTTTGGGTTTTTGTTGTTGTTTTGGAGAAACAAGTAGCATGAAGATGAATGGGTGGGAATTTGGGAAGGAATAAGGAGTATTTAGTGGAGACAGAACCTGATCAAAATATATTCTATGAAAACATCTAATTGAAAAATAGAAATTTTCAAGAATCTGAAAGAATCAAATGCAGATACTTATACCAAAACTATAGACAGAAGGCAGAGGCCCCTGTAGTTGAATTAGGGAAAACTGTGAGAAGCTGAGGAAGGTTACCCCATAGAAAGACCAGAAGTCTCATCTAACTTGGACCCCTGGGTTCTCTGACATTGAGCCACCAACTAGGCAATATACATCAGCTTTCATGAGGTCCCTTACACACATACAGCAGAAGACTGCCTGATCTGACCTCAGTGAGAGAAGATGCACTTAACCCTGGAGAGTCATGAGGCCCTAGGCAGTGGAGAGGACTGGTGGGGAGGTGGTGGGGGAGGTGGGGACATCCTACTGAAGACTGAGCAAGGAGGTTTAGAATGAAGAACAGAAGGTGGACCAAGAGGGGGCTAAAGATTGGACTGTAAAAAAACATTTAAAGAATAAAAATAAATTAATTGATTGAAATTTAATGTTAATGAAGAGTTATAATTTAGAAGATATGTATTTTTATAAGAAAACCAAAGTGCAAGGCATAGGATTACTCCAGAGGAATTACTGGTCAGGGAGACAAAACCTGTCTCCCACATAGAACAGCTATTGCTACTGTCCTTAGTAATCCATTATGAGTATAAAGTAAGGCCCTATTGCTGAGGACTTTCCCATCAAGACAGAGACATTAACATCAAACAAATATGGAAATATCTTTTTCTGTGCTAGCTTTCTAAGGGTTAGCAGGTGCTTTGCAGGTTACAGGGGAGAAAATTTATGAATAATCCTGTCCTGCACTAGACACTCTATCCTGCAATGCTGACTGATACAAAGCACACAGATATGCCTCACATTACAATTGTAATAGAGATACCTTCTTAGTGGAACTGTGGCCTTTACCCCAAGAAAAACATGCTTGATATGGAAATCAAAATCCAGAATTGGGGAGGTCTCTAGCCCTAGGTGAGAACTTGCTACTATCATTCTGCTAATTGTTCAGGAATTAAATAGTATTCTTATCATTTATAGTAATGACCTAAACCTGAGTTTCTCTCAACCTCCATCAGAGAAGCTTCTTTTACAGTGGGTAGAAGTCCGTGCAGAGAGGCAGAGATTGGTCAAATGCTTAGGAGAAGCATTTTGTGCTCAGCCATAAAGGAGACATCTACATCAACTTCCTCCCCTCGATACCACCACCTAGACTTGGGGAACAGCATGGAAGAGGACAGAACAAGAATGTAAGAATCAGAGATGGGAAAGAGCTCTCTAATATGCAGGCTATGGACAAGACGTATGGCAAAGACTGGCAAAACTTTTTATATCTTAGGGAATCACTTTTTTTGGGTTACAGGTGCTGGAAAGGAGTTATTCATTCTTTTTTTGATAGTGTGGACACTGATGTGTTTCTTTATGCAAGTTTGTGGCCTATAACCATGCACCATGATTACGAAGATATGCGTTAGCAGGGCACATGGTAGAGCTGGTGCAGAAGAAGCTTTTTGTGTGGAGTGGGGATGACATGATCATAATTTATTTTATATAATGAGATAAATGAAATTTATCAAGAAAATGAATATTATTAATAAAGATAGTAAGTGGAGAATTTTCTACTAGATTATAAATAAATATAAAACTTGGAGTCTACACAACACATTGAAATAGAAAGTAGGCATATATATGTATGTATTCATAAACATGTTCTTATATTTTTAAGTAACCAATAATTATGTAAGCTAATAATAACAAAAAAAGTCACAGGAATATCTGAGAGACTCATTGTATCTGTCATGATTATTCAGTCACTCCACACTCTCTCAAGATTTTGACTTTCTAGTGCCCTTCACAACTTAGAACAAACAGTCATGAGGTGTATTCATATTAAGTCACTTTTGGTCAGTTTCTCAAACATACATCTTCCCTCTGAAACAAGTACACAGACATGGCCTTATGTAACTTCTCCTTATGCGTGCAGTGCATAGAAAATGAGGAAAGTCATGTAAAATGAGAGAAAAGGCTTTGCACACAATTCTCCCAATCCCCACACCAGTGTTACAGTCTGAAGGGTTCAGAAACTCACAGTTTAGATGGGTTGTTGTCAATCCATGTCCAATCACTTTTTTTATTATCATAAGACAATCCAATCCAGTAACTGTCTGGAGTAACAAGGAGATGAAGGAACATCTGTAAAGGAAATAACACACCTTATGATGAAATTTCTTTCTGTTGAATGAGAGAACATTCAGCAAAAGTACCCAGCATGCCTGTGTCATTCTCTGCTTTCATATCTCAACTCTCAATCTCACCATGTAAACTTTCTAAATAAATTCCTACTAGTATCACATTTAAATCAAAACTATGTCAGTTCAATGAGTTATTGATAATAAAAACTTCAGGTGTCCTGAGATATTGGGTTCATGACACAATTTGTGACAGTGCTTGTTAGACCGAGGCTTACTATGTACAAAGCCAGTCCTTGAATTAACAATCTTCTTGCTTAAGACCCATAAAAGCAAACAGATCATTAAACAGTTTCTGATACTCTATGAAATTGTTCAAATGTGCACTTCACACTGGAATACTTCATAAGCATATAGGAAGTGCTTGTATGGGAAGTACTGCCCTATTTTCAAAGAAAATTTATAAAGGCAAAAATTGTTCTATGAAATTCTGTGCATGAAGCTCCATACTCCAGAGAGGAACTTTCCCTAGGTAAAATCCAGAAGTGCCAGAACTGAGAAGTAGATGGGGAGATATTTGCTAGTATTTGGTGTATCTTACATGAGATACCTGAGTGGTATGATGTCTAATAGAGTAATTATATTTTAAAATATGAGTGGGTTTAAATTTAATAATATTGGTGGTGGCGGTGGTGGTGGTGGGAGTGTGTGTCTATGCGTGTGTGTGTGTGTGTGTGTGTGTGTGTGTGTGTGTGTGTGTGTGCTTACATGCTTTTGCTTGTAAGGATTTACTTATGTTTTGTGTTTGCCTGGATGTAGTTATCTAGTTACCCCTTTATGTTGGATTTTTCCTTCAAGTATTTTGTGTAAGTCTGGAATTATGAATAGATATTGCTTGAAATTGGATTTGTTTTGTGATATCTTCTTATCTCCATCTAAAGTGATTGAAAGTTTTACTGGGTATAGTAGTCTATGTTGTCATCTCTGGTTTGTCAGAGGTTACAAGATTTCTGCCCAGGCCTTTTTAGCTTTTGAGTCTCTGCTACGAATTTGGGTGTAATTTTGATAGTTCTCCCTTTATATGTTACCTGCCATTTTTCTTGCTTCTTTGAATATTTTTTCTATGCTCTGTAGATTTTGTCTTTTGATTATTATGTGGTGGGAGGATTTCCTTTTCTGGCCCAATTCAATTAGTTTTCTAAAAGCTTTTTCTAAATGCTTATAGTCTCATCTTTCTTTAACTTGCTAAAGATTTTTTCTATCATTGTGCTGAAAATAATTTTGGGCTTAGAGCTGGGACTTGTCAAATTCTTCTATTCCTATTATTCTTAGGTTAGGCCTTTTTATGGTATATCAGATATCCTGGGTGATTTGCATCAGAATTTGTTTTAATTTAGCATTTTGTTTAACTGATGTATCAATTTCTTCTTTTGTACCTTCTAAGCTTCAGCTATACAGAAAATTCCCAGCATAGGATTGTCAAATGGCTGAGAAGCACATAAATAAACTTCAAAGACCTTAGCCATCCAAGAAATGAAAATCAGAAGAAATCTGAGATGCCATCTTATAAATATCAGTATTAATAGGATAAAAAAACTAAATTGATGGCACATGATAGAAAGGATGTGGAGAAAGGGGAAGGCATCTCCAATTCTAATAGGAGTGCAAACTTTTACAAGCAATTTGGAAATCAATTTGGTGGTTTCTCATAAAACTGGTAATAGTTCTACCTCAAGACCCAGCTTATCCTTGACCTATGCCCAACATAAACAGGAAATGCCAGAATTTTTTAAATTTGTTTTTTTTAATTGTCATTTCTAAAGATAGATTTTTTTTCACAGAACATACGAATACTACATGGTAATGATTAAGGAGATTTTCCACGAAAAACGCAATGGGACTAACTGTTCAAACCATTTAATTCTACATTTCTCATATTATCTCATTATGCATCAAGGCCCAGCATTCAACCATTTTCCCTGTTGTCATCTGATTACTCATTTCAGGGAGCCACACTCCTAATTCCAAAGAGCAAACTCTAGGCAGAAGGGATTTAATAAACAACGGGCTGCCACAGGATATGTTTTACCAAAGGATCAAACTTCATCTGGGAAAGATATGGTTTCTGAAGTATTCTCTTATAGATTCCTGAGAAAGGGAGGAGAGAGAAAGACAGAAGTGTCTCTATAAAAACAAGTCTCCCTTTAGAAGTACTATGGTCTACAGTTTTGTTCCCATTACAGGAAAACCATATACAAATAGTAAAAACACAGAACAAAACAAAACAAAAAACCTGGATTCAGTATCTCACCAGTTCATCCTCATCATCTATCGTCAGAAGGGGCAAACTGAAATTCTGACAGGTCTGGGTACATCCACTCCATGTTTTTCTGTCCATGATGAAATAATAACATTTTATACCATAACAGAACCAGTGCATTTCAACACCTCTACCTACAACAGAGATGGTAAATGGTTAAACTTATTATTCTCTGGTATTCTGTTATCAGAACATTGTATTTATTCAACCTGTGTAAAAAAAGGTAAACTTTCACATGGCTCAAAAATTGAGATTGTATGATGACCAGAGACCCCTGCACATCCAGGATCTATTGTTAATAACATAGAGCTATAGAAACATTTCTCGTGTCAATCATAGATGAATCACTAGACAAAATGTAGCAAAAATACACAAAAGAATACTATTTATTCTTTAAAGTGAAATGAATCAGCCTGTCATGATGACTTATGCCTGTAATCAGAGCACTCCAAAGAGAGAAACAGGAGGAACACTGCCAGTTTGATGCCAGCCTAGACTAAGTGTTGACATCCATACCAGCCTTGGCTATTCAGTAAGTTCCAAGTCATCTTAGGCTACAGAATGGCATCTTGTTTCAAACCAAACACAAAAACAGGATGCTGACCTATGTGATGAGCATCATTGACTTTAAGGATGGTGTGAAAAGTGAAACACTTCAGGCCTAAGACAACATTGTATGAATGCTTTCAGATTAGATTTCTAAAACAGCCCAGTTCTCTGAAGCAGACACTTGTGAGATACTAGGGGCAGAAGGGAAGGCAATGAGCACTTTCTGCTCAAAGGGGGTTAAACTGATGACTGAAATCTAGTTCTTCAGTAAACCATTGTGCCCAAACTAGTCCCCACACATTGATCTGAGTGAAATGCTATTATATTAAGAAAATTAAGAGACATATGAAGGAGATTTTGCTACTCATGCTGTTCTCATTGTTATGTCAAGGCCTTCATTGGTGTGCCCATAAGCCCAAATGTTTCAAGATGAATGCATTATGATGTGTGCAGTTTGTATAGGAGGATCACCCAATATGAATTTTTTGACTAGTGAGGTGCTGAGAATGTCTATGCTCTGTTAAAGTTTATCTTCCATCTTCATTTTTCTGTGACATGATATCATTGTGCAGGTCAGACTGGCCTAGAATTTACTGGAATGTCTACATTGTCCTTACAATTATAATCCTCCTTTCTCAGTCTCAAAACTATAGGGACTAATACATCAGTATGCTACCATTTACAGATAATGAAGTTATTTTAAAATAATGACCCAAAACCTATTTCATAGGTCTGAAATACTTCAATTACATATTTTGGATCATTTTTCCCCTGACACATATTTTATACTGTAGCAGATTTAAAAAAAATCAGTCCTCGCATAAAGAGAATCATCACAACCTACTATTGGTCAACTCTCTCAAAACAACTCAGATGGAAAACACACACACCCGCACACACACACACACACACACACACACACACACACACACACACAGTTATTTTTATAACTGCATTCATGTAAATGCTCTAAGTACATTTTAGCATAAATATTTTATATTATGCTCTTATTAAAAAGTTTCATGTTCTGTCAGGAATGAAGTCAGAGACTCAGATTTTCCCATAGACCAAAACAATCAAAATTCTCAGATATACTAATGTCTAATTCCATCCCCTAGGATCAGTAGGAGTGCCAAACAGACACTCCCCTCTAGAAACTATAATATTCTCCTAATCCAAACAGGGTTTTCTGGGTTTCCAGGCCCTAATAAGGAACCCCAAAGCAATTAACCCAGAGACCACCAGCATTTTAAGTTGCTTGTTGTACTTCAAATCTTCCAAATAAGAAATAATAGGGTAATGCAGTTCTGCACACTTGTGGTCCTTCCATGCTCAGTACCTGAGTGCTGTGAAGAATCTAAAACAGTCTTGGTTTTGTTGTAACATCTGTTCTTTTCTCTGTTGAGGAAGTCCAGAAAATGATTAACAGCACTATACTCTGTAGACATATCTCTCAGCATTTCTTCCTTTAAGTTGATGTCATTTTGCATGGTGCTGTAGTTATGGTGGAGGTTGGATAGTGTTTCCTGAAGTTCATGTTTTTCTTGACTGTACTGAAAAACTAAAATTAGTAACATATAAAACATCAAAAATGGTCATAAGGGTTACATATTAAAATTTAAGATTAGAAGAAAAGATTCATGTTTACAGCTAAAACATATCATTAATTTTGTTGGTACTTTTCCATTTGTAAATTGGCACTTCAATTAACTCACTATAGAAATATATACATCAAGTCTTCCTTAGAGGACAGTTAAATATAAAATAAATACGGCTGTATAAAAATTATTTTGGAAGTAATGTCCAATTACTTCATTTTTAAAGCACAAATTTACAAATAAATACGTTAACACACCATAAAATTTTGACATAAACATCGTTAGGAAATGATGAAATTCTTATTGGAGCTTATGGAAATCTACATATCCACACGTATAACAATATTAAAACACATCCTGAAAGTGATTTCCTTTTAATTGTGAAGGAATCCCATAAAGTTTAACTTTTAATTTAGCTGTGCAGATGAAGTCTGTTTACTTAAGCATGATCTCAATATATGTTGAAGAGAAAGGAAAAGAAGGTCCTTGTTATTCTTTACAAAGCTGTTTCTCACAAAATGTTTATGTAAGATTCTCAGTACTTGAGATCCATGTAGTAAGATCCAAGTAGTAAGATCCAAGTAGTATTATCACCAAGTATTGAGAAGGAACATGGCCAAAATTGAGACAAAAGGGGGAGTTTGCAACAGCCCCAGAGTTCATAGCTTAGGTATGTAAGGGGAAAGGAGACTGCAGCGTTTCAGGATAAAAAATATGAATGTACAGAGATTCTGGCTCATCCCCTCATTATAGGTAGAAAAATGGAAAGTGTGTAACTGCATAGCAGTTCATGACTAAAACTATGCTTTATGCAGAAGATCAAAAGAGATGTATCTGAAATACTCACTGTTTATCACCATCACTGCAACCGATACTAGCCGAAAGAAACACAGGATTCCAAGAGCTGTCACAGTGATCTGCCAGCAGACTGAACAATCATAAAAAAGGAAAATCCCCATGAAAAGAATACATCTCATACAAATTACAGTCTGTGTAGCATGGAAACCCAGAAATTTTTTTACACAAGTCTATGATATGAACTGACTGAACATGTGCTCTCAAAGCTCTAGATGTCTATCTAAAATGTACCTGCTCTAGGAATACTACAGGGGTAAAGTCTCATAAAATTTTGAAGAAGGCCATGGCCTTGAATTGTGAATCCTCTGACTCAGCCTAGAAGGAGGTAGATGACAGGCATGTCCCTTCACACAGTTCCATAGGAACTGTAGTGCATTCTACAGAAGACACTGGAGGCACAGTTATAATCCATGTACAAGATATCAAGTTGGAGCATGCAACCAACAAGCCAGAGAGCATAAATGAAGATGAAGAGGAAGGGAAGAGGTATGAATGCTGTTGAGAACTGATAGAGAACCTGAGTTGCTCTGGATTTGATCTGTATACAATCCCATGCATGAAAGGGAATATATGTCAACAATCTCTATTGCCCTGTAAGTTCAAAATTCCTCAATATAATATTAAACATTTTGGTATATCTAAGGTAATTGAAATCTGAAACTCATGCCTCTGATTACCACTGTATCAGAAAAAAAGAAAAGAAAAGAAAAAGAACAAATCTCGGATTGGAGCACCTCAAGTGGAGTGTTTACAGAGTAAATACAAAGAGAATAAAAAGTAAGATTTCCTTGGCTTCATTAATAAACAAAATTATTCTTTGGTAATTTTGGGAGCTAACATTGGGGTTTACTCATCCCCACACACACTAATCCTCTCATTTGCTCTCCCTTCATCTGTACATTTATTCTCAGGAGGACACTAATTCTTCTGATGGACATCTGTTGTTGCCTAGCTGCATTAGAAGTTTGGGTATTTATGGCAAATAAAACACATTTTTCAAGAGTGAAATATTTCACTCCTAACAAATGAAAGCAAAAGCTTCATTTCCTTAGGAGTTCATTTCTCTAGAACACTTCATATTATTTTAGGCACTAGCTTTTCTGTTAGTTTTAAAGGTTTAGCCTGCTATACTTATCTGCTGAGTGGCTCTTCCAGAGCATGAAAAATACAGAGGTGGATGCTCACAACTATTGAACTGAGAACAAGATCCCCATTGGAGGAGTTAGAGAAAGGACTAAAGGAATTGAAGAGGTTTGGAACTACATAAGAACAAAAATACCAACCAACCAGAGTTCCCAGGAACTAAACCACCATTCAAAAACTACAAATGGACAGACCCATGGCTCCAGCTGCATAAGTGACTGAAGATGGCTTTGTTGGATGCCAAGGCGACGAGAAGCCCTTGGGCATGAAAAGGCTGGACCAAACCCACAGTGTAGGGGAATGTCAGGGCAGGGAGGGGGAAGGGGTGGTTTTATGGGTGAACGAACATCTCATGGAATAAGGGGGATGGGACAAGGAAAGGAGTTTATGGCCAGGAAACCGGGAAAGGAGGTGAGATAATGAAATATAAATAAATGAAAAAATCCAATAAACAAATGTAAAAAAAATTTTTTTTCACTAAACTAAATAACAAAAAAACCTCACTTCTTCATTCCCAAGAATTTCTTTTACAAAGTTCCAGTGTTCAAATCAGCCCATCTGATTTATTCCCTTACCAACAAATATCTAAGCAGTAGAAATAGTGTTATATTTTTCTTTTTGTTTTATTTTTCCTTAAACTTGTTTGCCTTATTTTTTAAACGTAGCTTTCAACAATTTTTGTACATGATTACCCTCCAACTAATACTCTCTGCTTCCCACTCACTAGTGTGCATAACCAAGCCCAGATGTAATAGAACATTATACTTTTCAATAAAAGCCAGTAGGATAGATTTAAATTCCTAAAACTTTAAAATACATTTTTTTAAATGATAAAATCACTTACCTCTGTTTCCAGCTTTTCTAGGCCTCTGAGTCTCCTCAGTCCTCTCCTGGTTCTGCAGCACTGAAGATTTATGAAATCTTGCAGTTGAGAAAGTGAACCTCTGCTCATTCATCTTGGGATTATTTGGAGTATCTTCTGTGTTAAAATATGCCCTTGAGTGATTTTTAAAAACAGAAAAAGGTAAATGTTTGCCTTTAGGAAAGTACCTGGATCTGATGGTACAGAGGGTTGGGAAAGGGTGAGGCCTGACTAATTCACTTAGTGATCCAAACACCCTGATATGGACTAACCCTGAATTCAATTACAGGTGAGAAAACTTTGCAGATTTGTGTTAAAGTTGCTTACTTTTCTCATGCTAACATCAAGTTCTAGGAAATATGATAAGAATTAAAAATGTAATACTAAATTAGTATAATATTGACATGGCCTGTTTGTTCAAGATTTCTGCACCCAAAAATTTTAGGTAAAATCAGTACCACTGAAAATCATTGAAAAAATTTTAAACAATCTATGCAAATAGCAAAGAGTCAAAGTTTAAGTAATAAATAAAAATGTTGTTTTAAAGTTATTATTACACATTTTGATAAACACAAGAAAATTAAATTCTTTTTCTGTCTTTATTTATACATTATGCTCAGACCTTCACAGACATTACTACAGGTGATCCAATACACAAAATATCACTTGAGTTCCTGTGTTGAAGACCCAAACACCTAAGATGGCCAACTTCTCCATGCAAGCCACAGTCTATAGATCCCACTCATGCTGGTACCTGGTAAATGGATTTAAATAGAAAAGATCCTACTGAGTGGGATAATTCAGGCCCAGACAAACAACAATGAATATTCTCTCTCATCTGAGACTCCTGGCTCAAAGTCTTCAAAATAATTTGTAATATTTAATAACTGCCAAGAACCAGGAAAATAGAAAAGGCACATTGCCAAGTCGGGTGTGTGAACAGCAGAGAGAGGCCTGGAGGATGCAATATGAAGTTGTAATCATAAATTATTCCATGTACAGAGTCATGTCACATATAACATACTCATGCATGATGTTGCAAGAGTGGGCTAAATGAAAATACATTTTGTTACATTTTAGAATATGTGAGGTAATGCTCACAAAGGAAACAATCTGATAATAGATATCAATGCATTAGTAAACAGTAAGCCTTTGTAACTGGCCTTACCCTCACATTAATAACTGAGATGAGAGCCAGCAGAAAATAAAGACAAGCTGCACATGCATTCTCTCCTAGTTTTTTAATTTATGAAATTTTCTGGAGTAATTCATCGTTTTCCTTATTTCTTGACAAAAACAGAACCCTTCAATTACAGAATTCTTTTTCACAATTGTTATTTATTATTATTGTTCTTGTGATGGGGGCCTCAAGCCAAGGTACATGTGTCCAGAAGACAATTTTACCAAGCTGGTTCTGACACTCCAACTTCCTTTGAGTTAGTTCCAGATATCAAGCTCAAGTATTCTGTCAGGCTTCTGTAGCAAGTACACTTACACACATTTTACCTAGATCATATCATAACATCTTTCAGATGGTTTATATATAAACACCTTACACAGATAAAGAGTAATGAATTCCATAATTCCTCTACATTAATTTCTAAGCACACAAATCACAGCATACTGCAAAATAGAATCACAGGTGTGGAATAACAGTTTGCAAATTCTGCCACAGTTAACCTGATCTAACACAACAAATGAACTTCCCCAATCATACCTATTTCATGTCACACCATGTGAAATTCTCTAAATTATATTTGATCATTTGATTGAAAAACAATAAAAGCTGCAATTGTTACCTGTGTCTCTACACAGAAGTGATTCTGGTAGAAGGAATTGATCCCCCAATTGAGGGACAGCTGGTCTTCCCTGATTTGTCTCCTCTAAGAGACTCCAAAAATAAAGGTAAAACTAAATTTCTTCTGAATGATACTCAACCTCATGATTTTCTGCCCCTCCTCTTGAACAAAGCGAAAAGAGGAAATTGCTTTTGAAAGCTGCATATGAGAGCAAAGGAAAGTAGCAGCATATTATGCCAGATGCTGCAAAAGTAGTGCCCATAAATCATATTTAAAGTCTAATAAGATAAAAACTCCTGCAGATAGAGAAAACTAGTGTCTTTAGCAAAACTATTAGGAAAAAAGAGGGACTGAAACTCCTCTGCTTACACTTTTGTAATAGACTATTGGATATTTTCTCTTATGGTTACTATTTCTACACTTCTTGATTTTGAATTATGCTAATTGCAGCTAAGTGTGTATTAGAAATACCTCTAGAGAACTCACATTTCCACTTTTAAAGTCATCCTCTACCCACTGCTAGCTTCGTAATCACAGATAATATTTACTGTCAACATTGATGCCATTCCATATGGAGTGGTGAGCTGCTGATGTTTTTATAGTGCTGAGATATGAAATCTAAGACAATGAGCTTACTCAGCAAATACTCTGTCCCTGAGCTATAGACTCATGCCTTTGTTTGGTTTTCTTCTGGTGTTTAGTTTTGCTTTTTGCATGTTGGTTTGTTTGTTTGATTTCATTGTTGCTCTCTGCTCTCCCACTCACAGTTATCTGGGCTCACTCTTGTCTATATAAGTATTGCAGCTATACACAACTATAACAACTTACTACATGCTTCTGATAGTAAATTGTCTGGAAACTAATAAGCAATGCTTCATTATATATATCCATATATATATATATATATATATATATAGATCACAAGATGTTTAAACCTATATGTAATTATTAATCACTTCTATTCAGCAAAAATTAAGTAGAAAATGCTCCAATATTGAATGATTTAGCTGTTTTACAGTGTTCCGTTTTTCTGTTTTAAAACTACATGGGATATACTTTAGAACATACTAAGAAAGACATTTTATGCATGGAGTCATGGATTAAAGGAGATTTACATTGGAGGAATTCTGATATACATCATTACATGACATCTAGATCATTTACAGTCTATGAGTTAGAATGAAAATATTCACAATTGCTTTTCCAGAGATAAGAAGAGGTGGTTTTCTTCTATGAGTTTTGCACATGAGATTGTGATAAAAATTCCTATGTTTTATCATAGACTGATTTAAACTACAGGTGCATGGGGAAGTTATAATAGTGTGGGTTCTAGGAACTAATCATATTAGCAGAGGTTAACTCTAGCCCTCTAAATTAACCTATATCAGAACTAACATCTTGTGACTAATGGATTAAAAACTTCATGAAATCTATTAAAATAGCTGACCACTAAACTCCACTAGCCTGAAGGCTTAGAATGTCTTCTGATGACCCAGAGAAAAGATTCTGCCCTCTCCATGTAATTAACTTCTCTGATGTACCCAGTAATGTATGCTGAAATTGCCTTGACTCATGACTTTCAGGTTCTTTGAAACATCAAATCTTTATGAAACTGCTTTCACATTGGAACATGGAAACTTCGTCACTCAAAATGTTTCCAAAATATACTGTATTTTATTTCTCTTAAGGTGATATCTGGTTTTTGCATCAATAAACCTGCACTGAAAGTTACTGCTATGCACAAATTGCTCAGGAGTTTGCAAATTCTAGTGAAGTTTCACATGCTGAATACTTTAGATACTTCACTGTGTTACAGGGTACAGTTCACAGGAGGTATGTACAAAGGCTTGACGCATTCAACAAAATAATCATAATAATAACGATAATAATACAAGTGACAAGGATAATAACTAAAACAATGATAATAATAGTAGAAGAAAGAGAGGAGGTAGAAGACTATTTGTCTTCAATAGTCTGTTGACTTGAGCCAACCCTTTTCAGAATATGTTCAAGTCTCTCACTAAACTGTACTTTCATTAGACTGTAGCTTTTCCAACTTGCTGGTTTGTGTTGATGAAAACAATTTAAATTATTCTTAAATCAAGAGATAGTGCTTAATGAAGCACTAGGAATTGGTGGATGTCTTGAGACTACAAGAAGAAATGAAGATTCACTCTCAAGGCTTTTGCCTAAAAGATTAAGTCAGAAGGGAACACCTGCTTCTCTTCTCCACTGTTAACTTCTAGCCAGGCTTGAATCATAACTGCTCAGGGGTTTCTTCAATTTTTTTCACTCCACCTCCAATGTTTACTCCCACTTCATAATCTACTCATGTGCTTACCAATAGACTGTTCTGCCTCTTTATTATATGATCAGAGTCTTTCTTCTTAAATTGTGTCTTTTACGGATTTAAAGATTGGGTTGTTTGGTTTTTTGCTGGTTAGCTTCTTGTCTTCTTTATATATTTTGGATATTAACTCTCTGTAAGATATGGGGTGTGTGAAGATTGTTTTTCAAATTTGTAGGTTGTTGACTTGTCATATTGGCTATGTCCGTTGACTTAGAGAAGTTTTCCAGTTTCATAAGGTTCCATTTATCAAATCTTGACCTTAGAGCATGAGGCACTAGGGTTCTGTTAAGGAAATTTCCCCCTGTGACAATGTGTTCAAGGATCTTTCCTACTTTCTCTTCTATTAGATTGAGTGTATCTGGTTTTATGTTAAGGTCCTTAATCCACTTGGACTTGAGCTTTGTGCAAGGTGACAAATATGGGTCGATTTTCATTTCTCTACATACAGACAGTTAGACCAGCACCATTTACTGAAGAGGATTTCTTTTCTCCATTGTATATTTTTGGCTTCTTTCAAAGATCAAATGTGCATAAATGTGTGGTTTCATTTTCCGGTCTTCATTTCTATTCCGTTGATCAACCTGTCTGCCTCTGTACCAATACCATGCATTTTTTGATCACTATTGCTCTGTAGTAAGCTTGAGATTAGCAATGGTGATTCTCTCAGACATTTTTTGCTAAGAATTGTTTTCAATATTCTGTTTTTTTTTTTTTTTGCCTTTCCAGGTGAATTAGATAATTACTTTTTCCATGTCTTTGAAGGATTGTCCTGGGATTTAGATGGGGAATACATTGCATCTGTAGTTTGCTTTAGTGGGATGTCCATTTGTATTACGTTAATTTTTCCAGTGCATGAGCATGGGAGATCTCTCCATTTTCTGAGAACTTCTTCAATTTCTTTCTTGACAGACTTGAGGTTACTATCATTGAGATCTCTCACTTCTTTTGTTAGAGTTACCTCAAAATATTTTATGTTATTTGTGACTATTGTGAATTAAGTTGTTTCACTTGTTTCTTGTTCAGACTGTTTATCATTTGTATAAAGAAAGGCTACTGATTTATTTAACTTAATTTTTTATCCAGCCACTTTGGTTATTGTGTTTATCAACTGGAAAAGTTCTTGTGTAGAATTTTTGGGGTTGCTTATGTATACTATCGCAACATCTGCAAATAGTGATAACTTTATTTCTTCTTTTCCAATTGTTATCTCCTGATCTCTTTTTCTTCTCTTATTGCTCTAGCTATTACTTTGAGTACTATATTAAATAGATATGGGGAGAGTTGGCATACTTGTCTTTCCCCAATTTTAGAAGGATTGCATCAAGTTTCTCTCCATTTAACTTGATTTTGATTGCTGGTTTGTAGTAAATTGCTTTTATTATGTTTAGAATTTGGCCTTTAATTCTTGATGTCTTCAATAATTTTAACATAAAGGTGTGTTGTGTTTTGTCAAATACCTTTTCTAGATCTAATAGATCTAAGGAAATGATCATGTGAAAAGAAGATAAATTTTATATTGATAATTATTGGTGTGTGTGTGTGTGTGTGTGTGTGTGTGTGTGTGTGTGTGTGTAAGTACATAGTTTGAGTACATAGATGCCTTGTGGTGTACATTGTTTTCAGAGGACAACTTTGGGGATTTATTTCTTCGACCAATGATCCTATGAAACAAATTTGGGGATGACATCAGGCTTGTGTGGCATATGCTTTTACCCACTGAGACACTTCAAAATCCAATTTTGGATACTGTAACATAAGTACCTATGAGTCACCACTCAAGTCTGCCATTATCATGCACCTCATGTTCGATGAAACAGATGATAGATGTTAAGTCATCTCAACAGTAAAAGAAAAGTTACATGGGTAGAATGTGGTTGACTCAGTAATCACTCCAGCTACTCTGTTTTGTCTCAGCACCCTCATCTGGGAAGAATTCCTGTATTTCCAGCACACAATTTTGGAGGACATGAGAAGACAAGTAGGATGTAACAACAGCAGAGTTGATTAGGTGGTCCCAGTGTCCCAGTGCAGGCAGATGCTTGTGATATCTCAGTTTTCTGTTAAAACCGATGCTGAAGTAGTCAGCTGACTTACTTAAGGACCCTGTATAACTAACTCTGAACTTATGCTCCACAGACATCATCAATGCATGCATAGAAAATGCATACAATGGCACTTAGAAGGGTCTGGATTTTAGCTTCTCACAAAGAATGAATCTGGGAGGTGGGGAGACATGAGTGGAAATACTATCTCAGACTCATTTAACTTTACGTAAATCTTATCATTCATAAATTCTTTGAGCACAAAAATCAGAAGAGCAATTTCTTTACAAGGTTCATGTGAAGGTTTAATAAAATACACAAATAGCTTTTTGTTTTGTTTTGTTTTTGTTTCTGAGACAGTATTTCACTATTAACACTGTGGGTTCTGGAACTCACACATAGACTTGGTTAGCCTCAGAATAATAGATTGCCAAGTGCTGGGATTAAGGTATAAATCATCACACTCATTTCCAAAAGAAAAAGCTTTTAATCATGAATTGGCAAATGGATAGTAAGTTGCATTCAGCACTAAACATTATTATTCATGGGGCAACACTCTAATCTTTTCTTAGCATATAACTCTGAACAAAACACTTAAACTTCAAGCACGTGTTTTCGTGTGATCACTAAGAGTATGTCACCTCCTTCCTAGGTTCAGAGTAACTGTTATCAGGGATATGAAGAGAAGCTGGTAGATTTTTAAGAGCCTCCAAAAGCTTCTCTAAGACACAAACTGGATAAATTTTCTAAGAGTGCAGGTGTTGGAAGCACAGGATAGGGAGGGTACTTGAGCAAAACCTAGAAAATGGCACATCTACTGATCTGAGCTATTGCTGCTCTAGAAAACCCACATTTTTCCCTCATCTGGGAGGTTTGTATCACAGTCCCCTCAGAAATATTAAAGGTGCTGAGACCTTTTTGCATCCTTATCTCTGTTGAGAGAGTTATTATCTTTACCACAGAAGCTAACCACATGCAGAGGGTACACTTCCTTGTGCTTTCTGCATATTGTTTGCCTCCTCTAACATCAAGAAAACAAGTGTGTGAACAAAAACTTCAAAGTTATTTGTTCATTATTGTAACCATATCATTAGTGGGAGGAAAGGGGCCACCAGTGCACTTGAAAAACAGTTGATAGTCAACAGAAACTGAACACAGATTGAGTGCTGGATTGTTTTTATGGCCAAAGATAGGAGGATGCTCATTAACTGTAAAGCCAAAGAGCAGCGATTTCCTCTAGGCTTTGTACACCTGAACTCTGAATAAATAGAAAAATGCAAACTGTAATGACTGCAGAAGAAATGGAATTAATCGATGACACATTATTTTCTTTGAACAAAGTTCATCATAAAACAGAAAGTCCTGAGCTGACATGGCAAGGTAATACAAGAAAAACTTAAAGATATTTAGTTTTCTTGAGTTTTTGTCTCTAAATTCATGTTTGTTAAAAAAAACATACTTAACACACAAAACACACAAACATATATGTATATGTACACATACACATACATCATATATGTCTATATCTACAACAACATACAGTCTCAATTTCTTGGCTTTGTTGTTAAAGCCTTTATTTCTGAAACCACAACTGTCCATCCTCCTTTATGGTGAGAAAATCACAAACAAAATCCAATGTTCAAACCTTCAGTCAAACCCTCAAACCTCAGTGACATCATTGCAGAGCTGCAAATGGCTCTTCCTGTCCCAGGCTGAGGTGAGGGACACCTGGAATAGTCACCAGCCCACAGGAAAGGGCTCATCACTTGCTTCACTAGGACACTGGCCTTGGTCTTATCTTTTACGGTGGAACTTTTACCACCATGATATACAGTAAACTTCACAGGTCTTAAAAAAAAAACAGCTCTATTTTGAGATTTCCTGTGCTTGTATTCACCCTGTGCATTTATAATGACAGTTATTTTAACACTCTGCCTTCCCTGCCTACACATATAGTCTTAGACTCGCTCAAGCACTGAGAGAAAATAAGGAAGTTGATTCAGAATATACTAAGAATGATAAAGGGGGCCCAAATGGGGTTTATTGTGGATATCTGTTCTCTTCAGTACCCAGGGATAAAATTCACTCTTGGAGAAGACATATGACAATCCATAAGACCTGTGCTCTTCATTCTCTCTTTTCTCACTGTGTCATACTTCAGAGCAGAGAGTTTAGTCCACTTCCACTGCATCCTCTTTGGACTCTGCAAGTTCAGCTCCTCCTCCTTAAATCACTCATTTTTTAAAGTTTTATTTCACTTTCGTAATGTGTGGTCTCATATAGTTCAGGATGGCCCAGAATTACTATGTAGCTGAGACAGCCATGAAACACCTTCTAATTTGTGAGTTCTGGAATTACAGGGGGATCTACAATTTCTAGCCTTCTTATCATTCATTATTTTACCTGTGGTGGTGTGCTTATTTTTCTTATTTTGATGAGAAGTTTTATGCTATTGTATTATCCAATAAGACTAGGAATTCTGCTATTACAACAGGAAATCCTATTTGTGGTTCAACTTATACTTAGAAATTTAATTGCACAATTTTCAAGTAATCTCAGCTATCATTCATAGTCCTCTCAACAATGTCGAGCAGCCATATTGAAAATGGCTAGTATTCCATGGAATCCAGTTTTGATTCCCAGAATCCACATATAACATCTAAGTGATTGTTTTATAGTTTATGGACATTTATTTATGGTTGGTTTTCATTTTAACTCACTACAAATTAGAATCAGCTGAGTTTAGAGCCAGCATTTCCAGGCTTCAATCATGGGCTAATAAATAGTTGGTTTCCAGAATCATAAAGGTTTTCCATGCCACAGTGGAACTAAAAAAAAACTAAAAGGTCCCCAGTCTTCTTGACTGAACAACCACTGCATTGTCAGCTCCCTGAGAGAGAAACACTGTGGAACTACACAAAATGTTAAAACATCAGCCAGGAGGACAAAGCACATAAGTGGGAATTCCACTCTGAATATTGAATCAGCTGTTGTTAACCCTATAGCATTTGCAGAGTTAATAAGTCCTTATATATGTTATTTTAGGGTTACTTATAGGACTACAAATGGCACTTACAGGCTTATTTAGGTATCCCCAATTTAGTGAGTCATAGCTAAGGTCACACTCATTGATTCTTAGGTGCCACTGTCTTATCCCCAGTCTCTGTCATCCTGGACACTGAAACAAACAAACTTTGAAAGTGATGGTCTATTCATTTGACATGTTACTACTGGATGTTAAAGGAATATGCAACAAGCATATATATGAAGGCTGAAAGCAGAAATTGCAGAGAAACTCTCTGGCTCAGGCTAGATATTTTTCTTTCTTCTCTTTCTTTTTTCAATTTATTTATTTATTATGCATTCATTCATTCATTAATTTATTTATTTGACCACTCTTCACTCCTCCCACTACTATTCTCACAAGCTTCTCCCCCATTAATCCTTCCCCTTTTCCTCAGAGAAGGGGAAATCTTCTAAGGGTAAGAATTTGATCTTGTACCTCCAACTACAGCAGGCACATCCTCTCCCTCAAAGGTTAGATAAGGCAGTCCTTATTGGAGAAAGTGATCCTAAGTTAAGCAACAGAATAGCAGCAGACTCCACTCTAATTCTTAGGAGACCTATATGAAAACTAAGACATACATATGTTAAAAATATTTTGGAGTCCTAGGTCCAGCCCTTGCATGCTTTGCGGTTGGTGCTTCAATCTCTGTAAGGCCCCATGGACCCAGGTCAGTTGTCGCTGTAGGAATTCTTGTAGAATCCTTGAACATCAGGATCCGCTCTCAATCCTACCCTCTCATCTTCCACAAGACTTCCTGAGCCTTGCCTAATATTTGACTGTGGGAACACAACATCTCTTTCCATCATCTGCTGGATGGAGACTTCAAGAGACAGTTATTATGCAAGCATAGTAGAATATCTTTAATCACGTGAGGTTTTGGCTTTTTTCCAAAGTATGGGTTTCAAATTGGGGCAGTCATTGGCTGGCCATTCCTACCATGTCTGCTCCATTTTTACTCACGTGTATCTTGTAGGTTGAACACACTTTGAGTCAAAGGTGTTGTGGGTAGGTTGGAGCGTATTTCCCTCCACTGGTACTATCAGTTTGCTAGAGGTAGCCATTATATGGTGGTCTTCATATTTCCATCTGCTAGGAGTCTCAACTCGGTTCATCGCCACAAACACCCAGATACTTCTTCCATGAAAGGTCTCAAGCCATTCACAGAGATGCCCCCCAACTGATTTCCTTTCTCTGTTTCAGCACTTTTATACACTCCCTTACCACACCTGATCTCCATCTCCATTATTCTTCTCAAACATTCTCACATGTAGTTTCCTCCATTTATCCACCGCTGGTGTATATTTTATTACCCCTTCTGAGAGAAAAACAAGCACATCCCACTTGAATCCTCTTTGTAAATTAGTTTCTATGAATCTGTGGATCGTAGCATGGGTATGCTGTAATTTATGGCTAATGTCTGCCTGTAATTGAGTACATATTATGTGTGTATTTCTGTATCTTAGTTGCCTCACTCAGGATGAGATTTTCTAGTTACATTAATTTACAGCAAATTTCATGACATTTTTGTTTTAACAGCTGAATAGCATTGAAACAAACTGAGTGGCAGGAGAGGGAAATGGGCACCAACCCATTCATTGTGTAGATGTACCACATGTTCCTTATACATTCTTCAGCAGAGGAACATCTAAGTTGTTTCACATTCCTGGCTATTATTAATAAATATGATATGTACATAGTTGAGCATATGTTACTGTGATGTGGTGGAGCATTTTTTTAAGTATAGGGCCATGCATGTTATAGCAGAATCTTGTAGTAGAACTTTTTGCCATTTCCTGAGAAATTGACAAATTGATTTCCAGGGTGGTTAACAAATATGAGTTCCTGCCACTACTAGAGGAGTATTTCTAATGCTCCACATCCTTGTCAGCATATGCTAACCCTTAAGTTTTTTTTTTTTTTAATTTTTTATTGGATGTTTTTATTTACATTTCACATATTATCCTCCTTCCCAGTTTGCCATCAATTAACCCTCATTTTTAAAATGTTTCACAGCCCTTCCATATTCCTTTGTTTAGAATTCTCTGTTTATATCTGTACTCCAATTTTAATTGGTTTTTTTTTGGATTATGTGTATAACTTCACAATTGTTTTTATATATTTTGGATATTAGCCCTCTATCAGAAGTAGAGCTGAGGAAGACATTTTCCAATCTGTAGGCTCTTATTTTATCCTAAAGAAAGTGTCCTTTGCCTTACATAACTTTTCAGTTTCATAAAGTCCCATTTACTGTTGATCTTAGTGTCTGAGCTGTAAGTGTTCTCTTCAGAGAGTTGTGTTTTGTACCAATGAGTTCAAGATTATACCAATTTTTCTTTCCTTTTAAATTTTGTATTTATGGTTTTATGTAGATCCTCTTTAACTTGACTTTTGTGCTGTATGATAAACAAGAATCTATTGGCTTTCTTCTACATTTAAGCATCCAGTTAAACCAGAATCAGTTGTTGAAGATAATCTCTCCCATTTTCATTGTATGGATTTGCCTTTTTGTTAAAAATTAAGTGTCTGTCGGTGTGTGGTTTTACTTCTGTCTTTGATTTGATTCCATTAATTAGCCTATCTGTTTTTATACCAATACCATGCATATTTCATTTCTATTGCACAGTAGTGAAGCTTTACGTAAGTCAGATGATACTTCCAGAATTTCTTTTACTGTGCAGGATTATTTTAGCTACCCTGTACTTCATAAATTTTTTCTTTTCATATGAAGTTGATAATTACACTTTCAGGGTCTGTAAAAACATGCGTTGGAATTTTCATGGGAATTGGTTTAAGTTTGTGGATTGATTTTGGCAAGATATCTATTTTCACTATGTTAATCCTATCTATCTACATGTAGCACCCATTACAACTTTTAAAAGTTAAAAATATTTAAAAATACTTTCAATATTTTAAAATTCCAAGTGGATTTTAGAAATTCAGCATTTTTGATTGTGGCTACTGTTTGATGAAATGTATGTTACAAACCTTCTTAATTGAGGACAGAAAATACATGACCTAGAAAAATTATTTCTAAGTAAAACTCAAAGGCTTTTATTTCAATGCATGTTCAGTAGTAGTTTCTGACGTCTTATTCTCATCTATGAGCTTCTGGACTAAAAGGACCCATGTACTCCCACTTCTCTGCACAGTGAATAATTAGCTAAACAGTGCTAAACAATGACACGGTGTCTCCAAAACAAAGTTTAAAAAGCTGAAAAATAAGTTCATTTAAGCTGAATGAGAAATCCAGAATAATCTGTACCATTGGCAATGTATAGATAAGTATTACTCAAGAGGTTTCCCCAATGGTTGACAGTACATATTATGTAGAGGGGCCTACAACAGCTTATTCAGGGTCCATATTCCTGAGTGTTCTTGAGCAATCTTACTATTTCTCCTCATGAAAATCTTGTATAAAAGATGTAATGGGAGTCTTCTCTGGGTGGTTACAGGATCTGTGGTTCATGTAATGCCAATGTTATGTCCAAAATAGAATTTACAGCTACACATCTGACTTCAAAGTGGAACTTGGATGTACATCTCCAGTCTTGCCACTCAGAAAGTCATTCAGTGGGGATCAGCAAGTAAAATAAATCGTTTTCTATAGAATGAAATTGAAACTAGGCTGCCTTATGGAATCCTGATCTCACAAGAAAACAAAAACAAACAAACACATATACTCTCCTCACTTAGGCAAATAATCATTGTTTTACTTTAATCCACAAAGTGCATGGTCTTCATTAGAAAACCCCTAAGAAGCTAGTACACACTTAAAAAAAAAACAAAAATCCTAATTTGTTGTTTGCCATTTTGTCCTAATGACATTATACTTTGCCTTACAGAACCTTTGTAACTTTATGAGGTCCCTTTTGTCAATTCTTGATCTTAGAGCATAAACCATTGGTGCTCTGTTCAGGAAATTTTCCACAGTGGCTGTGTGTTCAAGAATCTTCCCCATTATGTTTTCTATTAGTATGAGTGCATCTTGTTTTATATGGAGGTCCTTGATCTACTTGGACTTGAGCTTTTTTCAGATCAATAGAAATAGATTGATTTGTATTCTTCTAAAAGCTGACCTCCAGTTGAACCAGCACCATTTGTTGAAAAATTATATCTTTTGTCCATTGGATGATTTTAGCTCCTTTGTCAAAGACCAAGTGACCTTAGGTGTATGGGTTCATTTCTGGGTTTTCAATCGTATTCCATTGATCTATCTTTCCTTTTCTGTACCAATACCATACAGTTTTTAATCACAATTGCTCTTTAATACAGCTTGAGGCTGGAAAAAATGATTCCCCAGTAGTTCTTTCGTGTTGAGAGACAGTTTTCTCTATCCTGGAATTTTTTTTCTATTACCCCCAAATGAATTTGCAAATTGCCCTTTCTAACTATGAAAAATTGATTTGGAACTGTGATAGGTACTGCATTGAATCTGTAGATTGCTTTCACAAAATGGCCATTTTTACTATATTAATCCAGCCAATCCTTGAGTATTGGTGGTCTTTCCACCTGGTGAGATCTTCAATTTCTTTCTTCAGAAATTCTTCATCTGTATGAAGTTCTTGTCATACAGATCTTTCACTTGCTTGGTTACAGTCTTTTATATTAATTGTGACTATTGTGGAGGGTGTCATTTCTGTAATTTCTATGTCATGCTGTTTATCCTTTTAGTAGAGGAAGGTTACTGATTTGTTTGAATTAATTTTATGTGCAGTTAATTTACTGAAGTTCTTAATCAGGCTTAATAGTTCTCTTGTGGAACTTTTGGGGGCACTTAACTATACTATCATACCATTTGCAAATAGTTATGTATTGAATGTTTCCTTTACAAATTGTATCCCTTTGACATTCTTTGGTTGTCTGATTGCTCTGGCTAGGACATCGATTATTATATTGAATAAGTAGGGAGAGATTGGGCAGCCTTGTCTAGACCCTGATTTATTGGGAATACTTAAATTTTCTCTAAATTTAGATTGCTGTTGGCTACTGGTTTGCTGTATTGTGCTTTTACTATGTTTATTTATGGGCTTTGAATTCCTGATCTTTCCAGGACATTTACCATGTTGGATTTCATGCTTTCTCAGCATTAATGAGATGATCTTATTTTTTTTTCTTTGAGTTTGTTGATACAATGTATTAGGTTTATTGATTTCTCTTTTTTTATCTTTATTAAATTGAGTATTTTTTATTTACATTTCGACTGTTATTCCCCTTCCCTGTATCTGGGCCAACATCCCCCTAACCCCTCACTCTCCCCTTCTATATGGGGTTCCCCTCTACATCTTCCCCCCATGACCAATCTCCCCCTAACAATCACGTTCGCTGGGGGTTCAGTGATGGGAGGACAAAGAGTTTCCCTTTCCACTGGTGCTCTTACTAGGCTATTCATGCTACCTATGAGGTTGGAGCCCAGGGTCAGTCCATGTATAGCCTTTGGGTAGTGGCTTAGTCCCTGGAAGCTCTGGTTGCTTGGCATTGTTGTACATATGGGGTCTCAAGCCCCTTCAAGCTATTCCAGTCCTTTCTCTGATTCCTTCAACGGGGCTCCCGTTCTCAGTTCAGTGGTTTGCTGCTGTCATTCACCTATAATTTGCTGTATTCTGGGTGTGTCTCTCAGCAGAGATCTACATCTGGGTCCTGTCAGTCCTTCATTCATCATATCTAATTTGGTGGCTGTATATGTATGGGCCACATGTGGGGCAGGCTCTGAATGGGTGTTCCTTCTGCCTCTGTTTTAAACTTTGTCTCCGTATTCCCTGCCAAGGGTATTTTTGTTCCCCTTTTAAAGAAGGAGTGAAGCATTCACATTTTGGTCATCCTTCTTGAGTTTCATGTGTTATGTGCATCTAGGGTAATTCAAGCATTTGGGCTAATAACCACTTATCAATGAGTCCATACCATGTGTGTATTTCTGTGATTGGGTTACCTCACTCAAGATGATATTTTCCAGTTCCATCCATTTGCCTATGAATTTTATACTGTCTTTTTTTGATAGCTGACTTATATTCCATTGGTAGAGGTACCATATTTTCTCTATCCATTCCACTGTTGAAGGGCATCTGGGTTCTTTCCACCTTCTGGCTATTATAAATAAGGCTGCTATGAACATAGTGGAGCATGTGTCTTTGTTTTAAGTTGGGGCATCATTTGGGTATATGCCCAAGAGAGGTAGAGCTGGGTTCTTACGAAATTCAATGTCCAATTTTCTGAAGAACCTCCAGAATGATTTCCAGAATGGTTGTACCAGTCTGCAATCCCACCAACAATGGGGAAGTGTTCCTCTTTCTCCAAATCCTTGCCAGCATCTGCTGTCACCTGAGTTATTGATTGTATCCATTCTGACTGGTGTGAGGTGGAATCTCATGGTTGCTTTGATTTCCATTTACCATATCACTAAAGATGTTGAATATTTCTTTAGGTGTTTCTCAGCCATTTGGCATTACTCAACTGTGAATTCATTGTTTAGCCTGAAGCCCATTTTGTAATAGGGTTATGTGTCTCCCTGCAGTCTAACTTCTTGAGTTCTTTGTATATTTTGGAGATAAGCCCTCTATCAGTTGTAGGATTTGTAAAGATCTTTTCCCAATCTGTTGGTTGCCATTTTGTCCTAACAACAGTGTCCTTTGCCTTACTGAAACAGGAACCATTTGGAATTATGATTATGATTATGATTATTATTATTATTCCCTAATCTTTTTTCTTCAGTCTTTATACCCCTCCTAGCCCTCTAGATGGTCCCATTCCTATACCTCCTCCACCCCCGTTCTTCAAGCAGATGTCCCCACCCACCACCCTCCACACCACTAAACCTCCCTACTCCTTGGGGTCTAAATTCTATTGAGCATTAGGTGCATCTTCTCTCACTGAGGTAATCCCAGGCAATCTTATGCTGTATCTGTTTCAGGGACCTTATATCAGCTCTTGTATACTGCCTGGTTGATGGTTCATTGTCTGAGAGATCTTGGGAGTCCAATATATTTCACACTGCTGAGTCTTCATATAGGGTAGCCCTACTTCTCAACTTCTTCCACCTTCTTCCTAATTCAGCCACAGTGGTCCCTGACTGCTTTACATTGGTATCTGCATCTGACATTTTCAGCTGCTTCTTGACCCTCTCAGGGACCAGCCATGCCTGGGCTCCTGTTTTTAAGCATACCATAGCATCAATAATAGTGTCAGGCTTAGGGTGTTCCACATGAGATTGATCTCAATTTGGGCCTGTAACTGGATAGTCTTTCCCTTGAGCTCTTTTCCATTTTTCTTTCAGCAGTTCTTTTAGAGAAGAAAAAAATCCGAGTCAGTGTTATTGACTGTGGGATGACAACTTCACCCCCTTCACTTGATGCCCTGTCTTTCTATTGAAAGTGGAACCTACAAGTTCCCCCTACACCCTGTTGGATGTTTCATCTAAGGTCACTCCCTTGAGTCCAGAGAGTCTCTTACCTCCCAGGTCTCATACATTCTACAGGCCATACCCCACCTCTAATTCTCAAGGTTGCTCATTTCCATTCTTCCTTTGGCCATTTGGGCTTCAATCCTATACTCCCCAATACCTTTTCATATTCCCATTTCCACTCCCTTTCCTCTCTCCTAACCAGGTCAACCCTCCTTTTGCACCACAACAGCCATGATTGCTTTCTTCACCCTCCCAAGATTGATTGAGTCATCTTCCTTTGAGACCTTCAGCTTCTTAAGGTTTGTGAGTTCTATGGATTGTATACTGGGGATTCTGTACTCTTTATTTGCTCATATACCCTGATTAGTGAGTACATGCAATGTATGTCCTTTGAGTCTGAATTACCTTATTCAGGATGGTATTTTCTAGATCTAACTATATGACTGGAAAATTCCTTAATAAATTAGTAATATTCCACTGAGGAAATGAACCACATTTTTCAACATTTTTTACTATGTTGTGGAACATCTGGGTTGTTTCCAGCTTCTGGCTATTACAAATAAGACTTCTGTGAACATAGTGGATCATGTGCCATTGTGGTGTGGTGGGACATCTTTTGGGTATATGCCTGAGAGTGGTATAGCTTGGGCTTCAGGTAGATCTATTTCCAATTATCTGAGGGACCTCCAAATTGATTTCCAGAGTGATTGTACCAGTTTGCAATCTGACCAGCAATGGAGAAGTGTTCCTCTTTCTCCACATCCTCATACTGACATGTGCTATCACTTGAGTTTTTGGTCTTAGCCATTCTGATTGGTATAAGGTGGAGTTTCAGGCTTGTTTTAATTTGCATTTCCTTGATTACTAAGAATTTCTAACATCTCTCCAAGGGCTTCTCTGCCATTACAGGTATATCTGTTATGAATTCTCTTTTTATGTCTATATCCTATTTTTTCGTTTGGGTTGCTTGTTCTTTTTTTTGTGGTTAGCTTCTAAAGTTCTTCATATATTTTGAATATTAACCCTCTATCTGATGTGGGGTTAGTGGAAATTTTTTAACAATCTGTAGGTTGCTGATCAGTCCTATTGACTATATAGCCTTTGCCTTAAAGAATCTTTATAGTTTCATGAGGTTCCATTAATTAATTAATGTTGATCTTAGGACTAAGCCATTGAAGATTTGTTTAGAAAGACACACTCACACACACACACACACACACAAACACACAGACACACACAAACACACAGACACACACAAACACACACACACACACACACACACTCACACTCACATACACAAACACCGACGTGCCAATGAATTCAAGGCTCTTTCCCAGTTTCTTGTATTTTATATTCAGTCTATATGGGTTTATGTGGAGATTCTTGATCCCCTTGAAGAGTAGACTGTAGGAAATAGCAAAATCCATGACTGAAATTAAACAAAGAGAAATAATGTGAACTATAATAGATTGTACAAAATCAAAAGCTGGTACTTCGAGAAAATCAACAAAATAGATAAGCCCATAAACAAAATAAGTAAAGGGTACAGAAATAGTATCCAAATTAAGCAGTCCCATTAAAGTCAGGAAGAAGATGAGTTTGCCCACCTGTCCCCTGCCTATTCAATATAGTACCCTTAGTGTTGTCCAGAACAATTAGGAAACAGTAGGATATCAAGGGGATTAATATTGGGAAGAAGAAAGTCCAGATATCACTATTTACAGATGATATGACAATATACATTACCAACCCCCAAATTCTACCAGAGAGCTCCTATACTTGACAAACAACTTCAGCAAAGTGGCTGGAGTTATTGAACTTTTCAAAATCAGTAGCCTTAATATAACTTAAGTATGAATTGGCAAAGTAAAAAAAAACTAGGAAAACAACACTCTCACAATAGTGACAAATAATATATCTTGGTATGACTCTAGCCAAGCAAGTGAGTGATATGCATGAAAAGATCTTCAAATCACTGAAGAAAGAAATTGAAGAAGACCTCAGAAGTTGGAAAGATCTCCCACACTCATGGATTGGCAGAATTGATGTAGTAAAAATGGCCATCTTACCAAAAGCAATGTATAGGTTCAATGAAATCCCCATCAAAATACAATCCCAGTTTTTCACAGAGTTAGAAACAGCAATTCTCAAATTCATAAGGAATAACAAAAAAGGTCCAGGATAGGAAAATAATTCTTAACAATAAAAGCACTTTGGTGGGAATGACCATCACTGACCTCAAGTTATATCATAGAGCAGTACAGATACAAACCACGTGGTTTTATTACAAAAATAGGAAGATATATCAGTGGAATAGAATTGATGTCCAACAAATGAAACCACAACCCTATGGTCACTTCATCTTTGATAAAGAAGCCTAAATCATCCAGTGGGGGAAAAACAGTATTTTCAACCAATGGTGCTGGTACAACTGGCAATCAGCATGTAGAAGAATTTAAATTGATCCACGGTCAAGAAATCAAATAAAAATATGTTGCTAGGCTATGGGGGGAGACGAGGAACTAAGGATAGCCATTGTATGATTCCCAGACAACAGGCAAACAATAGGCTCCCAGGATCACACTCAAATAACTATAGCCAAAATTCCAAGAGGCACAGAAGATAGAACCTACAGAGACCTCCTCCAACAGAGAAGCCCAGTCCCTTGTTGAGGGATGGGCCAACACAGCCCTCTCAAAATTTTTAACCCTGAAATATACATGTCAGAAGGAAGAACAGGGACAAAAATGGAGCAGAGCTTGATGGAAGGGCCATCCAGGGACTGCCCCATCTAGGGATCCATCCTGTCTGCAGACACCAACCCTTACACTGTTGGTGTGGTCATGAGGCACTTAATGACAGGAACCTATTGTGGCTGCTTCCTGGGAGGTCTGACTAGCAAATGACCAAGGAAGGTGTGTATGTGTGGAGTTAACCATCAGACTTAGCTAAGGGACCCTGGTGGAAGACCTGATAGAAGGACTGAAGGAGCAGAGGGAAACTGCAATCACATAGGGAAAACATCAACAACATCAGTTGGCAGCACCACTCATTACTCCCAGAGACTAGACCACCAACCATGGAGGGAGGGAGGGATCCAGGACTCTGGATACATATGTAGCAGAGGATGACCTTACCTGACAACAATGGGAGGGCAGGTCCTAAGTTCTGTG
Source organism: Rattus norvegicus (assembly GCF_021556685.1). Classification (NCBI taxonomy): domain Eukaryota; kingdom Metazoa; phylum Chordata; class Mammalia; order Rodentia; family Muridae; genus Rattus; species Rattus norvegicus. The sequence continues at coordinate 166,106,899 of NC_141537.1, forward strand.
GAGGTTTGATACTCCAGTGTAGAGGGATGCTGGAGCAGTGGTGCAGAAGATGTTGGGTGAGCAGGAAAGTTCCCTCGTTGAGACAAAAAGGAGGAAGGGGAGGGTGAATATGGTAAGGGGAGTGGTTATGGGGGGATAACTGAGAAAGGGAATTTCTTTTGAGAATTAAACACATAGAATGATTAACAAAAAAGAAAAATGAGAACAAGAACATGGAGAAAAATGTTCATTTAGTTAGGAAGTACTGTAAGTTATTTGTTACAAAGGTGGCTTACGTTTTTTATTATATAAAAATGTCAGTTTCCATGCAGGAATAAGATAGATAAAATACTAATGCTCAGGATGTTTTGCATGGAAAATAAGCAGAAAATAGACAAAACACTTCAGAAATGTAAAGGGAGATATAATAACTACTGAAATGGAAGAAATTCAATAAACATCATCAGATCCTACTAAAATGCCTATCATGAACAAAACTGGAAAATCTAGGTGCATTGAATGAAATTCTAAAATATTACCACATACCATAGTTAAATGAAGTGCAGGTAATATATCTGAACAGCTCAATATCCCCTTAGGTAATTAAAGACATTATTAAAACACTACCAAAGCCCCCCCCCCAAAAAAAACCATGGGTCAGATGGGTTTAGTGTAGAATTCTAAGCGACCTTCCAAGAACAACTAATGAAAAAAAAAACACTCCTCAAACAATTCCAAAAAATAATGAAAGGAAAAGAACTTAATTCTTTCTATGAAGCCACAATTACTCTGATACCTAAAACATGCAAAGACCCAACAAAGAAATAGAACTTCACAACAATTTCACTTATAAATATCTGCAAAAATACTAAATAAAATTCTCAAAAGAAATCCAAGACCACATCAAAACCACTATTCAGCATGATCAAATTGGATTCCTCCCAGGAATCCAAGGTTAGTACAATATATGAAAATCCATTAATGCTATCCACTATATAAGGATACTCAAAAGAAAAAATTACATGATGATCTCAATAAATCCTCAAAAATTCTTTGACAAAAGATAACACTCTTTCAGGTTGAAAGTATTGGAGAGAACAGAAATTCAAGAAACATACCTAAACCTAATAAAAGCAATATACAACAAACCAACAGCCAATTTCAAATTAAATGTAGAAAACTTGATGTAATCCCACTAAAATTAGAGAACATACAAGGATGTCCATTCTCTCCATATCTATTCTATATAGTACTTCATTACTGGTTCAAGCTAGAGCAATAAGTCAACAAAAGGAGATCAAGGGAATATGAATTGTCAAAGAAGAAGTCAAGGTATCGCTATTTGCAGATGGTATGATAGTATACATAAACATATCAAGAAATTCTACCAGAGAACCTCTAGGATTGATAACTGCAGCAAAGTGTCTGGATATAAAATTAACTCAAATGAATCAGTAGCCTTCATTTGTAAAATTGCTAAAAGGGTTTATAAAGAAACTAGAGAAACAATATCCTTCACAATACTCTCAAATAATATACAATTTCTTGTGGTGACTCTAATCAAATGAGTGAAAGATCTATATGACAAGAATTTCAAGTTTCTCAAGAAAGAAACTTACGAAGACCTCAGAAAATGGAAAGATCTCCCATGCTCATGGATTGTTATATTTAATATAATAAAATATCCATCCTATAAAAAGCAATCTTCATATTCAACTCAATCCCCACCTAAATTCTAACAACATTCTTTGAAGACATGGAAAGAGCAATTCTCAAATTCATCTTGAAATACAAAAAAAAAGCAGAATAGGAAAACAATTATTAACAAGAAAGGAAGTTTTAGGGGAATCATCATCCCTGGTCCAAATTATACTACAGTGAAATAGTGATCAAAACTGCATTGTAATGGTATAGAGACAAACAAGTTCATCAATAGATTATAATTGAAGACACAGAAATAAAACCACAAACAATAGATAATTAATCTCTGACCAGGAAGCCAAAAGTATAGGCTGGAAGAAAGAAAACATCTTCAAATTGGTGTTGGTGTAACTGGCAGTTGGTATATAGAAAAATGAAAATTGATCCATACATGTCACCTTACCCAAAGTTCATCAAGAACCATAAAAAGGAAAAATTGAGTGTTTTCCTATAGAGTCTCACTGGGTATACAAACCACATTTAAAGCCAGATCCCTTGCCCTACAGTAGAAGTACAACACAAAATGAATTCAAGTGCACTTTTGAAAGATCTTTTCTCACAATGTCTCTAATATCCAGCATTAATCTTTACACTTTCTTCCTTATAGGCCCTTTTTTATGTGTTAAGGTTTCTAGTTTTGTGTCGACAGTTTTCTGTGTTTACAATTGTGTATATATCTGTGTCTATTTGTGTTTCTTAAGATTTTTCTATGTTTTTTTCCATTTTTTTTGTTTTTTACAACTTGGAAATTTTTATTTTAAGTAATTATATATTATTGTTAGAGTTGGGTATAATAATCTGTATATGAAAGAGAGAGAGAGGAAACATATTACTTTGAGAGAGTGAGAAAAGTAAGAAGGAACTGAGAAGTGTGGATGGAAAAACATAATATGGATGTATACTATTACAAAATTTGATTTCTATACACATATATTTAAAATAAAATTTCTTTGAAATGTAAAGTCAGTTTTAGTGCCCTGCACATTGAGCAACACACAGCACCTGTTGAATAAATTTCTTCTGTAATATTTAGAAGGAAAGAAGATCTATGCTGCTCTTACAGAGGAAATGAGTTTATTTCCCAGCATTCAGTTTGTTCATAACCTCATAAAACTGCAATTTTCCTTGATCCAGTGACCTATTTTGGCCTCTGCTGGTACTCATACACACAGTGTATTGATCAGACAAACATCAACAAATTTATAAATAAAAAATTAGAATAAAATATTATCTGATTTAAATGTGTATGTTAAAACTATATAATTTCTGGAAAAATTATCAGATAAATCCTCTGCACTTGAATGTAATCAAACACATGTTGAAAACAAAACCTGCCAAGTCAATGTTCAATGAAATGTTAAAATATCTGTTCTTACGTGATGTATTCCAGAAAATGCTGAACGAGAAATCAGGAACTTGTTCTGGCATATTATATATAGTTTTTTAATTCAAATTATTTGAGTGTGTGTCTCTCAGTTTGTGTGTGTATGTATGTATGTATGTATGTGTGTGTGTATTAATTATGTATCTATGTACCTTTATATATTTTTTCATACAGTTTGAATACAGAAAAATCTAATAAGAAATTAGCTTATATGAACATATATTTGAGAAAAGAAACCACCTACCTGAGTGACCTATAAGTACAAGAAAAGATGGTTAATATCATTAGATCTCAGAGAAGTAATAACTTGTCAATTTATCCAGATGGTATAAATACAAAGCATTGATATCATCAAATATTGGTGAAAATGAGCAGTAATATGATATAAGTTCCTTATGAAACAAATCTTCACTTAACACTGGAAAACAAACATCATAGCTTTGAATGTTTAAGAAAATAGATATAGATGGATAGATTATTGAAAGATAAAAATAAAAGTAAAAAATGTATTTGACACAGGGAAACACATAAATTAATTTGACAACTTTATTCAAATGTGTTAAAACTTAGAAACATATGATATGTTCACATGTGAGTGTAGGAATAGCATGGTTCTTTGTGTAACATAAAATGCTGATTATTAAAAAGATTGAACCACTGCTTTTTGAAAAATATATGTTAACTGAAAATAATTAATAATAAAGTCTACAGGGAAAATATTGTCAAATACAAATCTGTGCAGCGCACATTACACTCTGAACTAGGCCATACTAATTTATATTACAAGACAGCATATGCCTACCTGTCTGGGGACAGGCAGGGAGGTCATTGGATCAAATAGACTTTGGAAAATAAAGTTTCTGTTGTAGAAAATGATGGCTCTCTTAGTCTGTTTTCTCTTTTGAAGTAACACCATGGTGAATGTAATTTGGAGGGGAGATGGATTATTTTGTTCACATTTCCACATTATAGTCTGCCATTGAAGGAAATCTGTACAGAAAATCAAACCTGACAGGACGCATTAAGCAGAAGCTGATGTGGGATCAAGAAAGGTGCTGATCATTGACTCCCCATTGCTCAGTCATATTTATTAGAATCTCCTAGACCACAAACACATAGGTGGCACCCACAATCTGACTGGCCTTTAGACACAAATAGATAATTAAGAAAATACATGAAGGCCTACCCACAGCCAAATCTTATTAATCACTTCAGAATTGAGGTTCCCTCCTGGGATATGATTCTATTTTGTGTCAAATGGACAAAAAACTACTTAGTACAACTGTGATTGAAGATATGTGATTATTTGACACAACTACTATTTCTAATGACTTAATGTAGATACTCCAAGATCAAGACCTGATATTTTTAAGTGTCATGATAAAAACCACAAAGAAATTGCAAAACAATAACCATTTTGAAACTGAAGGTCATGGGCAAATTACAAGTAAATGTATAGCATGATACTGACCCTTAGGACATACTAACATCATCCAGAAAATGGACAGACATGAATGTAAATCATCGATTGAAACATACTAATAGATCAATAACAGATATGTTATCATATTTATAGTTCTATACTGTGGAAAATGCTTATCCCTAAAAAAATGACTGTAAACAATTTATATTATTATTAATGTCATCCTTGGGCTTCATGAGACAAAGTCTCATTCAAGAGCAAATGATATTAGAATTTACATGTCGCCTAGGCTGCCCTCACATTCATGTGTATAGTATGTTTATAAGTCTGAGCTACCATACCTAACTGGCTTCAATAAATTTTACTGTTTCTATGGGATTACACTTTCCCAACAAATGGAGCAGAAGGAGAAAGAGAAATTAAGAACACGTGTGAACTTCAGAAGGTTCTCTGAGTGTCTTGAACTAGTCATGGCAACTAGTCATGAAGTCTGAAATTATATTTTACAGCAAACATAAGGTTTTCAAAATTATTTTATTTATTAACAGTCAAGACACTACCCCAACCAGTCCTCCCATCCACAGTTCCTCGTTTTAAAAATGCTAACTTTTTCTACACCCCCCCAAAAAAAACAAAAAAAAACAAAAAAAAACCAAATAGTAACTAACCAATACATGAAAACACACAACTGCAGATTTGTTATTAATTGTGGTAACAAGCCATGCGCTGTAGAAATATCCTAAAGAATATGTGATGTGTGCATTACTTATTGAGTTCTCCATGTGGTTCTGTGTGTCATTCAGGAGACAATGTGAGGAAAATCGTTTGGGTCTTGGAACAAAGGATGTCCATTCTCCACATGCAAGCTGCTCCATGTGCCAGAAGGGAATACTGTGTCTGCTCTTAAGACAAATTTCAGAAGACGTCTTCGCTTTGCAACTCATCTCTTTATTCACAGAGCAGACTGTGACCTTTCGTTAACACTGCACAACGGGGCAGGATATTTTTCGATTCCCTTTTCACAGATACAAAGATGTCTTTTACCACAGTCATCATCATTTAGACCTGTCATACTGAAATATTTACAATTTCCTGTTTTTTGTAGTGATATCATTGCCACCAAATCACTATAAAACAAAGAAAATAGTTGTCAGTTATTAAAATTTCAAGTTTATATTGTTGAAGGCCATGACTTTTGTAACACGTTTTATTAACGAAAATATACAGAATATGGAATGAATCACATGTGTAAGACTAAAATGTTTTTGTTTTCCCTAAACTCCTAAAATATGGTCTTGGGCCAGTGACTTGAATGTGTTAGACTGTTGACACCAAATCGGACCATCTGTTTTTAGCCCTCAGATGCTGCACAATAAAGAAGAGACCTAGGTCCTTTCAACTGTCAATAAATTACTCAGGTGTTGTGATCTGTGCATGAACATGCACATAAATCCACACAAAAAGACATAAAGAGTAAAAGTAAACATAGATACAGTCTCTGAACATGACCAATGAACTATCCTTTTCATACCACTAATTTTGTGGAGCAAGGAAGATTATTTTTCAGCATTTCAGAAATAATAAGGGCTAATTTAATATTGAAGTTATTTTTCTATGATTATTTTGTGCTATGATGACAGATTGAAGAGAAGAAATATGTGTATGGGGCATCTAGTGCAATCTTATTTTCCTTGTTTTTAAAGAGAAAAAGGGGGTGTTTAATTCAATTACAAACAATGGTTTGTGAGTACAATTTTGTTGGGTTTTTTTTTTTGACTTTCCCAAATCAGAACTAACAGGTCTTATTTGAAACGTGGTGACTGAGGAACTTCCTTGCATTCAACTCAACAGAAATCTCTGCTGTTTTGTATACTTTATACCACAGCTATCTTACTGTAAAACAATTTTAAAAGTTTAATAGATAATAGAACAAAGAAGAGGTGATACATACATAGAATCTCAGCATGTGGGAGTAAAATAACAGGTGAAAAGATTTTGGACCTCTGAATGACTAGGATTACAAACCAGGTCAAAATTGGCTTTGGAACAAGAACCTGATCAAATATTAACTAATAATTTAAAGTTTAATGAATATATTTGTGACAGATAATGATGCAGATTTCTACATAGGCTAGAGTTCAGTAAATGTGAGATTTCCAAAAGATTAGCGAGTGTGGCTGTAAATCAAGCAGGGAAAGGGAGGATGGATTAGGGGATTTCAAGAGAAGAATCCAGGAAAAGGGTTAACATTTCAAAAGTAAATAATTAAAATATCTAATAAAAAAAGTTGGTGAGGATCTCTTAATTGTGGAGTTGGAGGACCTGAACAAAAATATTCTATGAAACAATGTAACTTAATGATCAAGGTTGAGCTGTGTGTGGTGGTGATGCACATCTTTAACCCTAGCATTTGTTGGCAAAGCCTGGTAAATCTATGAATGTGAGGTTAGCCTTTTATACTGAGAAAGGTCCAGCAGAGTCTGAACTATACAGAGAAATTCTATATTCAAAACCCTAATATGTATGAAGAATTAAACAACAGAATTATAAGATACTAAATGAATAATGAAGTGCAAATCAGGGATACATCCTGGAAATTATTGGTCATGAAGACCAAGAGATCTCCAACACACCGGCTATTACCTCTACACTTGTTTCTTTAACCACAACTACATGGTAACACCTTATTGCTGAAGATATAACACACTGTGACACAGAGACATATAGATTTAATGTCAAATCAATCAAGAATAATTTCCCTTTGGCTACATATCAAAGGGTCAAATGTGCATTGCAGTCTGATTGGAGGATAAAAGATATCAATGGCTTTACTCATACCACAACAAGCTACATACATACTAAGCAAGATATGCCCAGTGGTATCATTGTTAGTGGATAACTAACTGCTTTTTTACTAGATTTAAAACATTTACTTGAGGAATGCCATGTTTTAAATTCTAATCAAATCAAAAGCCCATGATTTCAAAGAACATGGGTCCAATGCCATAATCTTCTAAAATACTTCAGATATACAGTCATGTGACAAAATTATGTTATTACTTATTGTCTAGAGCTGGGTGTCATAATTGGGGTTTCATTGGTGGTAGGATACACCATGATCAAGGAACCTCTTATAAGTGATATTTAATTGGGACATGTTTAAGTTTCAGGGGTTCAGTCAATTACTAAGGCAGGAGCATAACACAGATGGAGGATTAGAGAAGGAGATGAGATTTTACATCTATATCCCTAGATAGACAGGAGAAGATTGGCTTCCACATAACTAGGTGAAGCGTCTCAACATCTGCCCACAGGGACATGCTTTCTCCAGGACAGGCACTAAGACATCAACACAGCAATAATTTCTTACACTACCACTAACTGGGACAAGCATAGTCAAACCAACATATTTCATTCTACAACTTCAATAGGATTATACAAAACTATGACAAACCTAAACATAATGCAAAATGCATTATTAAAACGTCAATAGTCCCTACTGTATATAGCAATCTCAACAATGTTAAATGTCCAAAGTTCAAAGTCTTTTCTGAGATTCAATTATTTAAATGTATTTTCCTATAAAATCAAAAACAAATGGCTGAAGAAACAAATCCGACATCCCAGGATATATAGTAACAATTCAAAATGCCATATGGAGGAAATAATAGACTAAACCAAGACAGGAAATCAGCTAGGCAACTCAACACTCTACAACTACATGTCTGATATCAAAGAACTCTTCAGATATCTGACTCTTTTTCCATCTTTGTTGACTCTGAATGAAAGAGCCTGAGTTGGGTGTTAATCTAAAGCCATTGGGAAAGGTCCATCACAAACCTCCAAGCATAAAGACCTTTACCTTCCAAGGAGTAGTTAGTTCCCAGAGCATCTTCAAACCAAACTGTTAAACAAGGCTCCCTGTGACTCCCAACAGACCTCCCCCAGACTCCCAGCTGTCCCCCGTGGAAATTTCAGAATGGTCCACTGATCACAAGTCAGCTTGGAGGTTACTTTGCCCTATCATTAATACCCTGCCTCATTAAAAGTTGTTTGAATTCTGCCCTAATTGATTGCAAGTTATAAAGCTCCCTGACAGTCTGCTCTGTGTCATCTCCCTTTAAAAACGAGGACCAGGAAAGACCAAAATTAAACTCCACTTGCTATTGATTCAATCACTATCTCCATGTGTCTCATTCAAGAGGTCCTGGAAAAGATTCAATTCGGACCTCAACAACAAACTCCTTTCTCCCTGTTAATGCCTTTCTTCAGCTCACAGCTCCTTGTTCCAATATCTGGTATACACTCATGATCTTCTGAGTTCCTCCAATGGGTTTCGATTACTTCTCCAGCTCTGCCCTATGTAGCATTCTAGAATGTAATTGACTCCACTACACTGCTCCCTCTGTTTTTAGTGGTCATCCTATGATACTGAAATATCCAATATCCTGGGGTCTCTGCTGCAACTAGGTCACAAAAGGAGCCTCTCATAGGCACTCTTTATGGTGCCAATCCTCAATTTATTTGTATGACTCCCTTTGTACTCAGACATCACAGCTTCCCCTTTATCAATGATCTTCCCTTGCCTCTCACAGGGCTGAGCCTCTTTGTTTTTCCTTGACCCCTACATATCTTCAAAACCACTATGACTTTTGTGATTCTTAAACCTTATAAAGGCCATCGGCTGCAGGAGGTACAGCTTTATCTCTTCTTACCTCTTTGTGTTCTCAGAAAACACTACTCAGAACTTTTCACCAAAATAATGCTGATCTTTTCTTAACCATCCCTAATTTCTGAAGATGAGCTAAAAAGCATTAATTGACTCAATATTCCTTTTATTTTTACTATAGAGCAAGGTTCCTATGGCTGAAACTGCCAAGTTCTACTACGTGATAAGGCTGGAGGATGTCCCACCACTATACTTCTCAGCTTTCTGTTTCCTAACTCAATCACTGCATAATATTGGTTCTCCTGAAACATGTTCTGTAGATTGACAAGAATTCAGAGGTCTGCATGACTCTTCCTTCTAAATGCTTGGATTAAAGATATGTAAACCCATGCCTGGATTTAAGCTTTTCTATACCTAGAAATTCCTCTGTCCCAGTCTGGCCTTGAACTCCAAAATCTGCTTGCCTTTATCTCCTGGGATTAAAAACTTGTACCACCGAGTCTGACTCTAAGCTTTCCACACCTTTTCAAAATCTGGAAAAAATTTGTTAGAGAAAGTTCATAGCACTAAGTCCCTCCATAAAGAAACTAAATTTTGCATACTATGTATTTATAAGTACACCTGGAAGGTTTGGGGAAAAAAGAAGCAAACACAACAAAGAGGAATAGAAGGCAAGAAATAATAAAAAGAAATCAACACAGGGAGAAGTCAATGTCAAATCAATATGGAAATATCTTCCCCTGGGCTGGTTTTCAAAAGTTTAACAATTGTTTTTGCAGTTTTAATGGGAGAAAAGATATGAATAGTCCTAACTTGCATTTGAACCTGCATGCTACAATATTAATCTATTAGGCAATTTATGTTAGGCATAAAAAGACCCTTTCTTATTAGAACTAAGGCTTTTACTATATGAAAAAATAATGTTTGGTGTTGTAAGGTAAATCAAGAGTCCAAGTTTAGAGAAGTCATAGATTCTATATTGGAGGTTGCTACAACTGTCCTGACAAATGGTCAGTTGCCAGATAGATCCCCCAGAGCTCCCAGGGACTAAACCAACAACCAAAGTGTATAAATGTAGCCACACATGGCTCCAGCTGCATATGTAGCAGAAGATGGCATCTTCAGGAATCAGTGAGGAGAAGCCATTGTTCTTGTGAAGGCTCAATGTCACCGTAAAGGGCAATGCCAGGCCACGGAGATAGAAGGGAGTGTGTGGGTGGGTGAGAAAGCACCCTCACTGAAGCAGGGGGCAGGATGATAGAATAAAGGGTTTCTGGAGAGAATTCTGGGAAATTGGCTAACATTTGAAATGTAAATAAAATATCCAATAAAAAGAAAGAAATACTCAAAGTCATCAGAGAAATGAAGTTTAAAAAGATACTGACATTCTATGTCACAACAATCAGAATGTCCAAGATCAAAAGTCATGTGACAACACATGCTTGGGACGTGTGTAGAAAGAGGAACACTCCTCCATTGGCAGTGGGATTGCAAATTGCTAAAACCACTCTGGAAATCAATTTGGCAGTTCCTCAGAAAACTGGAAACAATTCTATCTGAAGACACATCTATATCAGTTATACCACTCTTTGGCATATAAAAAAATGATGCCAGACTATACCACAAGGACATATGTTCTACTTCTTCATAGAAGCCTTATTTGTTATATCCAGAAGCTGGAAACAACCTAGATGTCCCTCAGTCAAGGAATGGATACAGAGAATGTGGTGCATTTTTACAACATGGAATACTATTCAGCAATTAAAAATGAGAACATCGTGAATTTTGCAACTAAATGGACATAGAAATTATCATTCTATATGAGGTAGCTCCAACCTAAAATGGCATGCATGGTATATTCTCACTGATAAGTAGGAATTAGCCAAAAAGTATAGAATGACTATGATACAACCCAGAGAGCTTAAGAAGTTTAACAAGCAGGAAGACTCAAGTGAGGATGCTTGAATCCCACTCAGAAGGGGAAAGGAAATTATCACAGGAGGTAGATAGAGGGAGAAACCTGGATAGGAGAGGGGACAGTGAGGGAAAAATATGAATAGGACAAGATATGGTGGGAAGGGATAGGAGATATATTCAGAGGGCCAAATTAATGAACGGGAATGGGCAGTCTCAAATAGTGGGAGGAGGAGGGACCCTCTGGAAATTACAGAGAACTGGGAGGTGAGACAGTCTCATGACTCATTGGGGGTTTCCTTATCTAAAATGTCCAACATTTGGGAAAGAGAATTGAAGTCTATCTCCAGTAGGTCAACAGGGTCTCATGTACAGGGACAAGAGTGATGGTGCAAAGACAACATTCTTAACCCAAGAATTGTTCCTGTCTAAAAGAAATTTAAGACAAAAATGGAGACAATACTGAAAGAAAGGTAGTCGAATGTCCGGGCCAACTTGTGATCCATCCCATAGGACGAAAGAAAGGTCTGACTCTAGTATGCTATGATGTGGTTACAGACAGGAGTCAGGCTTCTCTGTCCTCTGAGAATACCAACCAGCAGCTGACTGAGACAGAAGCAGATAGTAATTCCCAAACATTGGACTGAAGTTAGGAACTCCTGTGGTTGTAATAGGGAAAGGATTCAAGAAACTGAAAGGGAGAAGGATCACATGAGAAGACCAGCAATCTCAACTAACTCACACTCCAGGGGGCTTCCAGAGACTGACCCACTAAAGAGGAGCATACACAGGCTGATCTGAGGCCCTGGCAGCTATTTAACATAAGTCTGCCTTATCTGACCTCAGCAGGAAAGGTGCACTTATTACTTTAGAGCCTTGAGGCCCCAGTGAATGAGGAGACCTGGTGAGGGAGGAGCACCCTCTCATAGGCAATAGGAAGGAAGGGATAGAGAACTATGGGAGGGGGTACTGAAGGAGACAATGAGTGTAATGAAAATATATAAAATAATTTTAAAAATTTAAGGATATATACTTAATATTATGATATATAGATAAATACAAAATGTTTATGTATATGTATATTTGTATATTTTACACATATATTAAAGAAATAAGTTTCAATCATACATAAAAGTATTTATAGTTATAGCATAGGCCTGTCCTGCTCTCAACATCCATGATAACTTTTTTTGGATATTTTATGTAGTCACATTTTAAATATTGTCCCATTTTCTCTTTAAACCTCAGAAATCCCCTGTCCCTTACACCCCTCCTCCACCTCACCATCCAGGAAATCCCCTATACTGGGGAATCTAATATTCACAAGACCAAGGGCCTCTCTTCCCATTGATACAGGACAATGCCCTCCTTTGCTACATATACTGTTGGAACCATGGGTCCCTCCATGTATACTCCTTGTTTGGTGATTTAGACCTTAGGAGCTTGGGGGTTCTGGTTGTTCGATAATCTTTTTCTTCCTCTGGAGTTGCAATACCCTTTTTCTCATTCATATTTGTATAACTTCTCCAGTGGAATCCCTATACACAATAAGATGGTTTGCTTCAAGTGTCCTCATCTGTTCATAAGGGCTCTGGCAGAGCCTCTCAGGACACATCCATATAGGCTCCTATCTGAAAGCATTTCTTTGCTTCCACAATAAGAGTTTCTGGCTTGATGTCTGTATGTGGGATGGATCCCCAGGTGGATCAGTGTCTGGATGGCCTTTCCTTCAGTTTCTGCTCCATATTTTGTACCTGTATTTCCTTTTGACAGGAGTCATTCTCGGTTGAAAATTTTGAAGTTGAGTAGGTGTCCTCATACTTGGGGCCTTGCCTAACATCTTGATATGTATGGAAACTGCAGGTTCTCCCTCCAATTTTGGAGGCTTTTAGCTAAGTTCATCCCACTTAGGTCCTGGGAGCTTCTTGCTTTACCGACATCTAGTACTTGCTGGTGGCTACCCCCAGTGTCCCATCCTCCATTACTATAAACCGATGTTTAAATTCTTGGTCCTGTCGCATCCCATAACTGGTCCAGTGTCCATTTCCCCATGCCCTTCCGCTCTTCCTCCAAAGCCCTCCCACCCTTTACTTTCTATGAGTATTTCCTTCTCTCTAAATAGGACTGAAGAATCTACATTTTGCTCTTCCTACTTCTTGAGCTTCATATGGTCTGTGAATATGTACCTTGGGTATTCTGAGCTTTTATCCTAATATTCAACATATCAGTGATTGCCTACAATAACATTTTTTCTTCTGTGACAGAGTTATCTTCCTCAGGATGATATTTTCAAATTTCATCCATTTGCAGAACAATTTAATGAAGTCATTGTTTTTAATAGCTAATTAGTACTGCATTGTGTAGATATACTACATTTTTTGTGTCAATTTCTCTTTTATGAGACTTCTGGGTTCTAACCAGCTTCTGGATATTTTAAATAAGGTTTCTATGAACAAAGTGGAGCATGTGTCCTAGTTTTATGTTGGAGAATCTTTTGGGTATATGTATAGGATTTATATAGTCTGGGTCCTCATTTCTATGTCCAATTTACTGAGGAACCACCAGACTAATCTCCATAGTGATTGTACCAGCTTGTAATCCCAACAACAAAAATCTCCACTGTGCCCATGTGTTTGAATCTCCTTTCCATTTACTCTTCTTTGTGTGTTACTGGGTCTGGTTTTATGTGGAAGTCCTCATTTGACTTCTACTTGAGCTCTGTACAAGGTGTTAAGAAAGAATTGCTTTCATTCTTCTACATGCTGACCTCCCATTGTGCCAGAACCATTTGATGTAAATGCTGGATGATTTTAATTCCTTTGTTAAGGTTGAAGTCACCATATATGTGTGTTCATTGCTGAGTATTCAATGCTCATTGATTTACATGCCATAATGCATGCAGAGAGGCAGAATTGGTCAAAGTTCTTGGAATAAGTTATCATTCCTTAAAGAGACATCTACATCAACTTCTTCCCCTCCACACCACCACCAAGAATCAGGGAATAGCAGAGAAGGAGACATAGAAAGAAAGTAAGAACCAGAGAGGAAAAAAGCTCTCCGAAATGCAGCCTTCTGGACAAAATAAAATTTCTACAAAGATTATTTCTTCTTATTAAATTAGTATTCTTAGTTGACAGTTTCAGAAAAGGAGATTCAATTATTTATTAAGTTTGTATCCCTGATGACTTTCAAGGTTTTAGTAGCTGAGCTACAATCATGCACCTATGTACAGTTAATAATAAAGGCATGAGATAGTGAGAGACATGTTAGAGTTTTTAGATTGAATAGAGGTTGATATGTTGATATATTATTTGTTGTATGTAAAATACTCAAAAAATATATAATATTAATAAATTAAGCAGTAACTGTTTTCTACCAGATTATACATTAAAAATGTGAAACAACAACTTCAAATGGGAAGTAGGAATCCATATGTAAGCATATATGAACATGTTCTTATATTTATAAGGAAAAAAAAATTATATAAGCAAACAGTAAAAATGTCAAAAAATATATGAGAGACTCACATTCAATGTGTCTCTCATGATCATTCAGTCACTTCATAGCATCTCAAGTTATTGACTTGCTATTGCCTTGTGCATCTTAGAAGACACAATCCTGAGATATATTAAGCATCATTGGTCAGTATCTTGAACACAAAACTTACCTGTCAAACACTGACTCATAGACTTCCTTATGCACCTTGTCTTTCCCCATGAGCTCCATAGAAAATGAGGAAAGTAAAGTGAAATGAGAGAAAAGTGTTTATACACAATCTCCCAATTCTCATACCACTTTTAGAGTCTGAAGGGTTCAGAAACTCACCAATTCAATGGGGTGTTGTCAATCCATGACCATTCCTTTTTTTTTATTATTATATGACAATCCAATCCAGTAACTGTCTCAAATAATGTGGTCCTGAAGGAACTTCTGTAAAGGAAACAACACACCTCATGATGATTTTCTGTCTGTTTGATGAGAGAAGAGCAAGCAAAATTTCCCAGCATTTCTTTGTCATCCTCTGCTGTTCTTTCTTCCCACTGCTTAGACCCACCATGTTCATTTCCTAAACGTACTTCCAACTAGTAGTGCATTCATATCAAAACTATATCATTTCAATATGTTATTCTAAATAGAAAATTCAGTTGTTCTGGGATACCTGTTCATGACATGATTTGTGACTGTGATTCGTAGACCAAGTCTCACTATGTATACAAGTCTCTGCTTGAACTCACAAACTTCCTGCCTAATACCCGTTAAAAACATAGATCACATGGTATGTACTCAATAATAAGTGCATATTTGATTAAAAAAGTACAGAACACACAAGATACAATCCACAGTCTTCCATTAGGTTGACAAACATAGAGGCCCAAATGAAGTTGGTTCAGTTCCACTTGGGAGGGTTAGGAAAGTAATCTCTGCAGGCAGAAGTAGGAAGTGACCTCTGTCAGACTAGGAAGGGGGAGAGGATACAGAAATATGGTAAGGTATGGCGGGAATGAGCAAAAAACCCTCAGGGAGAGGTTGGGGATTTAGCTCAGTGGTAGAGCGCTTGCCTAGCAAGCACAAGGCACTGGGTTCGGTCCCCAGCTCTGAAAAAAAGAAAAAAGAAAAAAAAAACCCTGAGGGGTAGCAGAATGAATTGGAGTGTACAAACTCTAGGGAGATGCCTCTTTAAAGCACTATAGACCTGAAATGTTGGAGACTCTGAGGCCTCAAAGGGATGGACCTTAGATAAAATGACCAACAGTGGGGAAAGGGAACTCATAGAGTCCATGTCCAGTAGAAATACAAGTGGACATCAATAGAGGGATGGGGTTGACATCCAAAATCATAAACTCTGACCCAGAATTTTTTCTCTCTAAATGAACTTTAGAAACAAAAATGGAGAAAAGACTGAGAGAAAGGCAATGCAGTGATAGGCACAAATATGGATCCACCTCTTGTAGAGGCTCCAAGGCCTGACACTATCACTGATACTATAGTTTGCATACAGACAATTGTCTAGCATGGCTGTCCTCAAAAAGGCCCACATATAAGCGGGGCAGAGACAGATGCAGACACTAACCCCAAAAATTTAATAGAATTTTGGGACCTCTGTGGTTGAATTAGGGAATGTTTGGAACAAGCTGAGGAGAAAAGAAACCCCATAGCAGTTCAGGGTCTCAATTAACCAGGATCCCTGAGATCTGCCACATACAGATCCACCAACCTCACAGTATACAGGACTTCATACAAGCCCCAGACACCTATACAGCAGAGGACTGCCTGGTTAAGCCTCAGTTGGGAAAGATGCACCAAACCATCAAGAGTCTTGAGCCCCCAAGGAGTAGGGCTGGCCTGGCAGGAGAAGGGTGGTGTACTTTTTTTGGAGACAAGGTGAGGATGAATGGGGTGAGAAACTGTGGGAGGGAGGACCCCGAGTGTGAAATGACTAATGGACTGTAAATAAATAAATAAATAAATAAATAAATAAATAAATAAATAAATAAATAAATGTAACTAAAAGGAAAAAGAACAGTGGAAAAATAGCAGTTTCTTTCCCACATGCATGTCCCAAACCCTTTGAATGGCAGTATGGGCAGGAGGGCTGCATTTCTATAGGGAAGAAGCTAATGTGTTACACTTTACCCTCATCTTTTTTCTATCCCCCAGGAATTACTGATGGAGACTCAGCTCATTCACCAGCAGGAATGTGCTGCTTGCAGTGCATCCAGTCTGGTAATGCTTTACCATGAACAATGGAAGAAAAGAACGAAGTCCTCTCTCAGACTGACCGCAAATTACATGCTCCCTTAATCTGTGCTTGTAGTCTCCAACTCTTCTCCTTATGCTCGTCCTGCATAATAGAGACTGGCTACTTGTTCAGCAAACTTGTTTTCTTCTTCTACCTTGAAGCCAGTTGGATGAGGCTGAACGACTGTATTCTGGACAAAGGAATGTGACTGAAAATAGAGTGAGTTATCTCTAGGCCACTCTAATAAAATTGACATGCTCAAACTTCCACTCTTTTCCTTAACCATTCAAAAACAGAACACAGAAGATGCAAGGAGCAAACACATGACATCAATTGTTCAATTTTTGTCAATTTATGCAAAACATATAGTTATGGATTATATAAATTCTCTGTATTAATTTAGTGAGTATCATGTATTACTATTATAAAGACTTACAATGTAGGCATAGGAATTTTCTTCCAATTATCTACATCTGTACATTTTTGTATAAATCTTTCATGTCTTTTGTTGAATTTATCGGTGCTTTCTGATTGTTGAGGATATTATAAATAGACTTGTTTTCTTAATAATTTCCTAATTTCATTGCCTGATTTTCCATATAGATTATAACATGCTCTTTATACTGCTCTTCTTTTCTAAATGCTCAACTAAATTAATGTGTTATCTAATTTAATTGAGGTTTCCTTTCGATTTTCAATCTAAGAAATGTCAAGGGTAAATAGAAATATATTAACTTCTATTTTCCAATGTAGACAAAATTATTTCTTTTTCTTGCCTAATTGCTATAGCTAAAGTCTTTAGTACACCACTGAATATAAATGACCAGAATGAGCAATCTATCTTGTTTTTCACCTTAGAGGGAAACCATTCACTTTGTCTCTGAAGTAAGATACCACCTGTGAGATTTTTAATCATGTCCATTTAGATTTTGGATGCATCACCTTCTATAACCCTCCCCCCAAAACCCATATATCATTAATTGATTTCTGATGACCTATGCCACTATTCAAATTCCATTTTTGAATAGTAGAGAAGCATATTGGAGGTGTTCTTATGGAAAGTAATGATCTGTCTTCAAGGAAAGATCAGTAAGAAAAATAGTGCTATGTGAAACAATGTGCATGAAGCTCCATGCAACACAAAGGACCTTTCCATATTCCCAATGCAGAAGACACAGGACTGATTATGGGAGATACTTGGCATCATTTAGGGTGTATATATGTGACATTGGAATGGCATAATATTTAATTAAGAAGCTGATTTTATTTTTTAATATATGAGTAGGTTTAAACATACTTATGTTGATTGATTGAGTGTGTGTGTGTGTGTGTGTGTGTGTGTGTGTGTGTGTGTGTGTAGGATGATGTCACAGGTGAGGCAGGTACAGGATAGAAGGAGGCCTGTCATTGGAGGAGAAGAAAGGATGGGCAGGAGAGAAGTTTGAAGGAAGAGGAGGAGACTAAGGGAGAGAGGAAGAGAAGGAGAGAGGGAAAGAGGGGAGAAGCCATGGCAGGTGATGTTAAGATTCTTCTCTGTGTATTTACAGGTTGTTTTCAATGTTCCTAAGGGATGGATGGTACCGGGCTTTGTATGTTTAAGTGGGCAATTATATCTTACAAATTGGATCTAATATTATTGTGTTGTGTGTTCTTTCATGTGAGGGTTTGAGTGTAGGAAAGTATGCGGCTGAGATGTGTGTCCGCCAAGATATCTAGCAGATATCTTGGGGCACCGTGGTGCTGACCAAGCGGGGTAAAAGACAACATTACTCTGTATTATGTTTATAGTATTACAACAAGGTGTGTGTGTGTGTCTCTCTGTGTGTGTGCATATCTGTGGGTTCTGTTCCTTTCCTTGATTTTGCGGGTATTGATCTAATTATTTCCGATGTTTTCTTGAATGTATATTTCCTCTAGGGTTGGAAGCTTCCTTTTAGTATTTTCTTAGTTTTGTCTTGAAATATCCTTTTTCCTCCATTCTATGGTGATTCAGAATTTCACTCGCTATTTCTTGCATTCTAGGTTGACAACTGTGGTGTTTTAGAGATTTTAACATATCATATCTGAAGTCAGGAGCAATTCTTATTATTCTGCCTTTGACTGTTACCTGCCTATTTTAGCTTGGAGCAGATAGTACTCTTTCTTTCTCTTTAGATTTTGTGTTTTGACCAATATGCTGAGGAAGTGTTTTCTTTTCAATCTTGGTCTAATTTCTGTTCTAAAAGCATCTTCTATGTTTATAGGCTTCTCTTTATATAGGCGACTGTTTCTTTAGATTGGAACAGTTTTATTTTTTGACTTTCCTGAAATATTCTGGATTTGGAGGTGGGACTCTTTGACTTTCATTTCTATTATTCTAAGGTTAGGACTCTTCATGGTATCACACATTTCCTGGATGTGTTGTGTGAGGAATTTTTTTTAAGATTTAACATTTTATTTGACTGTTGTATTAATTTCTTCTGCTTTTTTCCTATGTCTGAGGAAAACAGAGAATTCTCAACAAATGAATCTCAAATAGACAAGAAGCACTTATATAAATGTTGAAAGTCCTTAACCATTGGGAAATCACAAATCAAAACAACTCTGAGATCCCATCTTACCCCAAGCAGAATGTCTAATATCAAAAAATTCAAGTGATAGCACATGTTGGCAAAGATATGGAGCATGGTGAAAACTTCTCCATTGCTGGTGGGGGTGCACATTTGTACAATCACTTTCGTAATCAATTTGATGTTTCCTCATCAAACTGGCAATAATTCAATCATAAGATCCAGCTATACCACGACTGGGAAATACCCAAAATAAACTGCACCATACCAAAAAGACACTCACACAACTATGTTCACAGAAACTTATTCTTAAGAGCCAGAAAGTGGAGAGAGCTTAGATGTCTTTCAACTGAAGTATGTATAAATAATATGGTATATGTCTGTAATAGAATACAATTTAGCTATGAAAAACAAAAACATCATGGCTTTCTCAGGCAAATCGATGGAACTTTAGAATACAATCCTGACTAAGGTAACCCAGTCCCAAAAAGGACAGGCATGGTATGAATTCACTTCTACATAGTTTTTAGCCATAAAATACAGGGTGCCCATGCTATACTACACAGGCCTTAGTAGGATGGACAGAAAGAGGGCAACAGGCAAGGATGCTTTAGTCCCACTTGGAGTGGGAAATGGATGGTCATGGAAAGCAAATGGAGAATTGGAACTGGGTTAGAAAGGGTATAAGAAAGGGAGTGGGAAATTCAGTGTTTGGTTTGCAAATGCTTAATCACTATGGAGTGATTACAATGAGAATTTGTGGACATCTACGACTGATGGGAAGGGTACGGGCATTCCCAGAATATGCTGGAGAATTGGAATATGGAAGGTGCACATGAATCAAAAAAGGTGTCCTTAGGTGTGACTCAAAGTATTGGGGATATGGAGCCTGAGATGGTTGCCTCCTTCGGCCAAGGAGGAACCCTGGGGAATCAAAACGGACATCAAGCCACCCACAAAATTTTCATCCCAAAACTTACTTTTCTACAAGCCATACAGAGATTGGAGATGGAGCACAGACTCCCCAGTTGGGAACAGCCAACTGATAATTGGCTGAACATGATACCTACCCCATGGAAAAAGCAACAACCCCTAACGCTATGAGTAATAGTTGATTATCTTTGCAGACAAGAATTTACAGTTTCTACTCAGTAGCTGACACAATCACTGATCCTACTAGTGGTGCTCAGACAAGAGTTTAGAGACTCCACCCTGTAGCTGACACATAAGGACACAGACACCCTTAGCCAAACAGTGGATGGAATTTCAAGAATATTATGGAAGAATGTAGGCCCCAAAAGGGGATAGAAACTTGACAGGAAGACTAACAGAAGGAAATAACCTGGACCCTAGTGGTCCAACAATAAAAGAGCATACACAGGGCTGGAACTAGATTTTCCTGCATATGGGCACTTTGGTCATCATGTGAGTCCCAAAAAACTGGAATGGGAGATATCCCAAAAGCAGTTACATATATATAGGCAATGTTCTTCTACCTGGACTTCCTCATCTGGACTGAGTTGAAGAGGGTGCGCCTAGCCTCAGGGAGACCTGATGTGACAGGATGGAGTAATAACTAAGGATCCACCACACTCTCAGAGGCGAAGGGGATTTGAATACAGGATGGACTGTGGGGAGTGATGCCCAGGAAGAGGTTAGTCCACAAGATGTAATATGGATAAGTAAAATACAAATAATAATAATAATAATAATAATAATAATAATAATAAAAAATATAAATTTGGTTATGTTTACTGTATCAAATGGAAAAATTGCACTATTTTCTTTCACTAAGAATTCTTTTGTGCTGTTGTTTAAACATGTATTTGTGTATAAATATCATACTGTGTTGTATTCAATATGTGATTCAACATGATGCTGCAATCATTTCTCTAGAAAAATATAGTCTTCATATTAGAAAGGATTTCATTTGTAATTATTTAAAAATAATGTCAGAAACTTGGAAAAGTTGTTTTCTTTAAAATAATGATTTCTAAACATGATTTTTTTTTACAAAACGTAAGAATACTACACAGTAAAGATAGGGACAGTTTCAGTGAAGATCACCATGGGGCTAACTAGTCAACCATTTAATTCCCCATTTTTCATAGCATCTCATTTTGCAAATAGGCCCAGAGCTCAGCTACATTTCCTGTTATCATCTGATTACTCATCTCAGGCATCTGCATTTCAAGGTTCCAAAGAAAAAACACTAGGCAGGAGGGGCTTATTTGGAACTCCAAGGAGAAAAATGACTTTCACCAAGAGGATGTGCTATACCAAGGGGTTAAACTTCAAGAGGGGAAGGCATACTTTTTGAGGTACTCTGTGGTAGACTCCTGAGCAAAGGAGGAGACTGAAAGACACAAGTGTCTTTATAGTAACAAGTCTCGTCTTGACATACCTGAGTCCCACAGTTTTTTTTTTTTAAATTACAGGAAAACCATATACTTTTTAAAAATCCAAAATTCAGTATCTTACATCCTTACATGTATCTTCAGAAAGGATAAGCTGTAATTCTGGCAGGTCTGTATACATTTACGCCATGTTCTTTTGTCCATGATGAAATAATAACATTTTATACCATAGCATAACCAATGCATTTCAACACAACCACCTACAGAAAAGAATGAAATAGTTAAACATTATTTTCTTGGATTGTGTTAGAATAACAATGTATTTATTAAGGCTGTGTAAAAAAAATAAAACCTCACAATTCTCAGAAATAGGGATTTTATAATGCCCAGAGAACTCTGCACACTCCTGATCTATATAACACTGTAAATAACACTGGAGATAAAGAGAAATTTTATGTGTCAAACATGGGTGAATGAGTAGAGAAGATGTAGCCTGTGTATAAAAAGAATTTCCCTTATCCTTTAAAGAAAAATGAAACAGCTATGCATGATGACTTATGCCTATAACCTGAGAATTCCAAAGACAGAGACAGGAAGTACACTACCAATTTGAGGCCACCATAGGCTAAGTGATGAATTTCATGCTATCCAACTGTCCATTGGCTACAGAATGATATCATTTCTCACACAAAACCCAAAAGAGAGATGATGACCTACATGACAAGCATGGATGAACTTGAGGATGGTGAGTAAAGTGGAACACACCGGGCCTAAAATCACACATTACAATTCCATACAAATCAGTTATCTAAATCATCCCAGTTCTATGAAACAGACACTTTGGAGATAACAGGGGCTGGAGGGAATGAAATGAGCACTTGCTACTCAGAGGCAATTAAATTGATAACAGAATTCTAGATCTGCAGTAATGCATTGCCACATTGGTGCATACAATACTGGGTAATTAGCACCATGACAATGTCTGTGTTACATGCTATACTTTAAGATTAAAAGAAAGATACAGGAGAAGTTTTGATGTTGACACTCTGTAGTCTTGATTATGTTGAACCCTTATATGATGTCCCCACATGCCCAAGGTTTCAAGTTAAATACATTAAAATATGTACAACTTGTGTAGCAAGATCACCTGAATATGAATATTTTATTTACTGAGGTCCTGGGAATATCCATGCTTTGTTTACAAACTTAATGTCCTACCTCTATTTTTCTGTGAAGCACGATATTCATGTAGCATAGGTTTGTCTGGAATCTGCTGTTCTTTCCACATTGTCCTGAGAGTTATAATCTTTGTTCTTCAGTATCCTAATCTTAGGGATTACATCATTGTGCTACCCTTTACAGATAATGAAGTTATTTTAAACTAATGACACAAAGTATTTTTCATGGGTGTGAAATACTTCAACAATGATCTAGAGCTCTTTTCATCCAGTCACAATCTTTATAATATAGCAGTTTTAGATATATTTAGTCTTCACATAATGAGAATCATCACATCCTACTGTCTCAGCATGATGAGATAATAAATAAGAACTCTTCATAAACTCTAATTCTTGAAAAAATATTTAATGATGATTGATAAACGTTATCAGTTGAGAATGACCAGTAACAATGAAGAATACGAAAGGTTTCCTGTGACACTTGATATTTTCATCTTTTCAGTCTCATTCATGTGTCACTGACATAGGTGCAATGTCTGCAAACCATGGTTAAGCGCTCCTGTACACTCCAGGGAGGATCCCTTTATTACCAACAGGCCAACTTTCTGAAGACGAGTCAGATGACACATACATACATACACACACACACACACACACACACACACACACACACACACACACACACACAAGTGTGAATGCACACAAAAACACACACACATACACACACACCATTATTTTTATAACTGCACCCATATGAATCTTTAAGTCTATTTTAGAATGAATACTTGAAAAATATACTCTATTAAAAACTTCTGTGAGAGTGTCAAATACAGCGGCGAATGATAGCAGCAACCCACTGAACTGAGAACAGGAACTCAATTGGAGTAATTAGAAAAAGGATTGAAGGATCTTAAGGGGCTTGCAACCCCATAAGAAAAACAATGCCAACAAACCAGAGCTCCCAGGGACTAAATCACCTCCCAAAGACAATATATGGACTGACCCATAGCTCCATCTGCATATATAACATAGGATGGCCTTGTTAAGCACCAATGGGAGGAGAAGCCATTGGTCCTGGCAAGGCTGGATCACTAGTGTGGGGGAATGTCAGGGTGCAGGAAGGGGGACTGAATGGGGAAGGGAATGGGAGAGGGGACTTATGTCTGTGAAACCGGAAAAGGGAAAAAAGAACTTGGGTGTAATGTCAGCAACAAAGAGGGACTCTCAGACTTTCCCTTGGACCAAAAAATTATCACAATTACTGATTTGTGAGTCCACCCTCAGGTAGCTAGAAGTGTCCCAAATACAGAAACTATAATATTCTCCTAACCCAGACAGGGATTTCTGTGTTTCCAAGACCTTACATAAATAAGGAACCCTCAAATGATTAACCCAGAGATCACCAGAATCTTAAGCTGAAGTATGGCCTTCAATGCTTCCATAAAAGATCATCCAACAATAGATGATAATGCAATTCTGAATTCATGGTCCTCCCCTGCTACATACGTATGTGCTGAGGGGAAGCTAAAACAGTCTTAGTTTTGTTGTACCATCTGTTCTCTTCTCTGCTTATTAAGTCCAGAAGAGCATTGTAGTGAACACTCTCTACAGACATATTTCTCAGCATTTCTTCCTTTAAATTGATGTCCTTTTCCATGGTGCTGCAGTTATGGTGACAGTTTCGAGTTTTTTGCAGTTCATGTGTTTCATGATTATACTGAAAAACTAAAGTAGTCACAGGTATAGCAGCATAAATGTTCATAAAGTATATATATTAAAATTTAAGATTCAAGAAAAAATTCATGTTGACAGACAACTCATTATTATTTTCATTGGTACTTAACATTTATAAATTAACACTTCTATTAACTCACTATTGAAACAGATACATAATTTTTTCTCTGTAGTTAAGCTGACTGTAAAATAAATAATACAGCTGAAGGAAATTATGGTGGAGGAAACTTCCAATTACTTAATACTTTACAGCATGATTAGACAAATAAAAACCTAAGTAAAATATTTCGTGAATACTTAACATGTCATGGAAATTGAACTAAGAAATAGTTAAGAAAGGGGATGATGATTATTGAAACATAAAGTGTGTAAACTATCCTCCTCCATAGCTTTGTTTTAGCATAGCCTTGAAGTGATACTCTGTAAATATGAAGGAATCTAATAAAGTTTAACTTTTAATGTCTCAGAACAGATGAAGTCTTTTTACTTAACCATGACCTCAATACATTGAAGAAAAAGGAAAAGAAGGTCATCAATTATTTGCACAGCTATAACTCACAAAATGTTTGCGTAAAGTTAACAGTCATTTTAGCTCAGAAATGTAGACTAGCACCAAGTCCTCAGAGTGAGCATGTCCAAGAGTAAGAAAGAGCAGGGCAGCTGCTAACCGCCCCAGAAATAGCAGATTAGTTATGAAAGAGAACAGAGCAATGAAGAGTGTCAGGATAAGTTATAAAAGTCCTTGATTCTCACTCATCTTTGATTATAGGCAGGACAACAGAGTGTATAACTGCATCATCCCTGTCCAAAGCTATTTTTAGGCAGAAGTTCAATTAAGATGTATCTCAGTTACTTACTGTTTGTCACCAGCATTGCAACAGCAACCAGCCGAAGGGAAAGGAGGATTCCAATAGCAATCACAGTGAGCTGCCAGGGGACTGAACACACTTAAGTCAACAAAACATAGCAAGAAAATCAACACCATTAAAAGCGCACATCTCAATACTAATTAAAATTCTGTTTAGCAGAGAAAAAGGGGAAATTATGCATAAGTTGATGATACAAACTGAATGAAAATGTGCCCTCAGAATTGTAGATTTCTCCCTAAAATGCACCCGCTGATGAAATCCTACATGTGTGAAGTTTCACAAAATCCTGAACTTATTTCTGGTTGTATTGTGAATCCTCTGGAATCAGACTAGAAGTAGTTGGGTGACAGACCTGTGTCTTCACCCAGTTCTATAGGAACAAATATGCATTCTAGAGAAGGCATTTGAAGAATAGTTGCAATGCAATCCAAGAATACCAACTGGAGTATAGAGTCCACCAGGAAAGAAAATTGAGGATACAGAGTAATGAAAGAAAGATGGATGTTCTTGAGAACTGGTAGGGAGTCACAGCTGGTCTGGACCTGATCTGTATAAATCCCCATCTTTGAAAGGTCCTATAGCTCAACTATTTCTTTTTCATGTAATTTGATTTTGCTCTATATAATACTAAATATTTTTTGCATCTATGATACTTAGTATCTGAAACTCATGCTTCTGATTACCACAACATCAATGAAGAAAATTATCTCAGCATGGAACAGAGTCATGACAGTGCATATCGAACAACTGAAAAATTGTAAAGAAAATAAAGTGATACTTTTGCTTTTTCACTAATAAATTAAACTATTCTTTGACATTTCAGGAACTCACAATAAGGTTTAGTCATTCCCACAACCTCTAACCTCCCATTCCCTGTTCCTTCATCTGCAACATTATTACCATTTAGAGTATTCATCTTCTGATGACAACTGTTGGTCCCTGTTATATTAAATGTTGGTGATATATATGACAATTAAAACACTTTCCTTGAGAACAAAAATATTGTTTCTAATGCATAAGCCTCATTTCTCTAGGATTTTCTTTCTCTAGAAAACTCAGTCTTTTTTCAGACGCTAGTTTGTTGGTTAGTTTCAAAGTTTTCAAAATTTTCTTGACTAGACTGAATTAAAAAAATCTCCTTATGGTTTCTCACAACTTTTCCTATTCTTAATTTATTGGCTATTTTATGTATTTTAATTTCAAATGTTATTCCATTCACAGCTTCCACCCTCTCCCATTACCCCTCCCCATTCTGTGAGGATGCTCTCCCTCTCAGTCACCCATGCCTAGCTCTACAACCTGGCATTCAACTACTCTGGAGAAATGTGCCTTCACAGTACCAAGGGCTTCTCCTCCTATTGAGGTCAGACAATGCCATTCTCTGCTACATATGCAGCTGAAGCCATGTGTCCCTCTATATGTAACTGACTAAAAACCGAAGAATACCAATAATTTATAATTCTCTCCTTTTCGGTTTTTAAAACTTCATTGCTTTATTTTTTTTTAATTTAGTGTTAAGTACTTTTTTATTTGATTACCCTCCAACTAACATTAAAAGTTCATTCTTCACTTGTGCATAACCAAGGCCAGATGAAATGGAACATGATAGCTTTTGATAGAAGGCAGTAAGTTATTTTCAATTGTTGTAAGTTTAAAATGCCTAAAAAGCAAGAGATTTTAGACACTTAAAGCACTTACCTCTGCAGCCAGCTTCCCTGGGCCTTTGAGTCTCCTCAGGCCTCACTTGGTAAAGCAACCCTGAAGACTTTTTAAATCTCACAGTTGAGCAAGGAACATCCTGCTTACTCATTTTGGGAGTGATGTATGAAGTCTGTTTTCAGTTAAAATCGGGCCTTGAGTTTTTTCTAAAAACAAGTTGAAATGACCATTTTTGTTATGGTACCTGGATTTGATGATAAATAGGGTTGAGAAATGGTAGGATGAATAATTTACTTAAGTATCCAAACACCCTGACCTGGAATTGCCCCAATTTCCACTACAGGTGAGAATCTTTGCATATTTCTGTTAAATTTGTTTATATTTCTAATGTTCACAGCAATTTTGGTTAAGAAATATGTACAGAATTAAAAATTTATTAAGTCATATTAATATTGACGCAGACACTTTGTTCTAAATATTCAGCACATACAATCTTAGGTAAAAGTGGTACTACTGAAAATCATTATAATAAAACAAACCTTTTAAACAAACTATCAAAACAAAAATGAGTAAAAGCATTAGCAAGTAATAAAAATGTTGCTTTAAAATTATTTACACATTGTTGCAAACACATAAATATTAAATATTCTTTCAGTATTTTTTTATACATGGCTCACAGAGTTTCCCAGACACTACTTTCCAAGGAATACTAGAAAATTATTATTTCAGGTGATCTAAGTCATGTAACTAAATCTTCATGGAAGCTACAATCAGCTGATATGTACGATTTCTCCATCTAGCCACAATGTACATATTCCTCTCTATGCTTAAACCTGGTGAATGGATTCAACCAGAAAAGATCCTACTGAGTGGCATAATCCAAACCCAGAAAGACAAAACTAAATATTGTCTCTCATCTGAGGCTCCTGGCTCAAAGTCTTCAGAAATCCTATGTTGCCCCTAGTTACTGCAGCAATAAGAAAAGTAAAAAGGGGACATAGCTGGATGGATGTGTGAGCAGCAGAGAGAATCATAGTGGATACAATATGAAGTTTTAATCTCAAAGCATTCCATTTACACAACCATTTCACATATAACACACTCGCACATGATGTGGCAAGAAGAGCATGTAGAAAAATAAATTCCATCACTATGCAGAATATATGAACTAATGCCCATGAAAAATACAATCTGATAATACATATCAATGTATTAGTAAATAGTAAGTATTGGTAACTGACCTTACCCTTACTTTAATCACCAAGATGTGATCCAGTACGTAATAAAGGTAACAAATGGCATATATTAAATCATTCTTCCCTTATTTTAATATATAAAGTTTTCTGAGGTGATTTACCTCTTCCTTTATTTTTTTGACCAAAAAGGAACCCTTCCATTAAGCAAATCTCTTTCCAAATTGTTATTTTTTTATTATTGTCCCTAGGGTGGAGCTGGCTGAGCCACTTATAATCGGTCCAGAAGACAACTTTAAAAAGTGCATTCTCTCACTCCACAATCATGTTAGTTCCAGGGATCAAATGCAGGTATTAGATCAAGGATATTTATCAAATACATTTACAAACTGATCCATCTAACATGGGTCCAACTGAGATAATTTTCATTTGAATGAAATATGAACATTTGACACAGTTAAAGAGTAAAGAACTCCATAGATACCTCTATCTTAACTTCTTAGCACACACACAAAAAAATTCACAGTTTAGTGTGAAAGAAGATAATCAGTGCAGAATAACAGTTTTCACATGCTGCCAGAGTTAACTTGATCTAACACAACCTGCAGGGTTTCTTCATCAATCCTATTTTCATGTCAGGCCATATGAAATTCACTTGATCACTGATAGGAAATCAATAAAAGCAGGTATTGTTACCTGTGTCTCTATCCCAAAGTGATTCTGTTGGAAGGTACTCGTCTCCCAATTAGAGATAGCCTTGACCTTTCCTGGTCTGTATCCACAAAGAGGCTTCCACATGAATGACAAAACTAACTTTCCTCTGAGTGATACTCAACCTCATAACTTTCTGCTCCTCCTCTTGACCAAAGCGAAAAGAGGAAATTGTTTAATGAAAGCTGACTCTGAGGGTAAAGCAAAGAAGCAACATACTGTGCTGCTGCAAAATACATGTCAATAATTAACATTGGAAGACTGAGAAGATGTAAAATGTGGAGAGAGCAAAACCAGTGTCCTTAGCAAAACAATAGGAAAAACAATAGGAAAAACGGGGAATGGAGTTGTTCTGTGCCTAGACTTCAAATGGGCTGTCAGAAATTTTGTCTTATGTCACTAATTTTAAAGTTACTTCTTGATTTTGATTTATGCAAAGTGCAGGTCAATGTATGGATTAGGAATGCCATTAAAGATCTCATTCTTCCACTGGGAAGGACTTTCTTTACACTCTTCTAGCTTTTTAAACATAGATATTCAATGTGAACATTGTCATTTCACATGAAGTGACAATAATGCTGGTTTGTTCAAGGTGCTGGGATATCAAATCTAAGAAAATAACCATGCTCAGTATATACTCATTCCCTGAGTTATAATGTATTCTGGTGTTTTGGTTTTGGTTTGTTTGTTGATACTTTTTTAATGTAACTGTTTTATCTTATACTATGTAGCACAGGCTGACTCCACATTTGCAGAACTCTGTGCTATTTTTTGTCTTAGAAGTATAGCTGTATACCACTACACCAATTTGCCCCATGTTTGTGGTAGATATTTTCTAACAAATAAAAAGAAGCTCTGCATTTTATAAATATGGATCTCAAGATTTTTAAAGCCGTTTGTAAAAATTAATCAATTATAT
Source organism: Rattus norvegicus (assembly GCF_021556685.1). Lineage (NCBI taxonomy): Eukaryota > Metazoa > Chordata > Mammalia > Rodentia > Muridae > Rattus > Rattus norvegicus. The sequence continues at coordinate 166,136,878 of NC_141537.1, forward strand.
GTGGCATAAATTAAATAGATAATCCTCTAATGCTGAATATCTTAGATGTTTATTAGAATTTTCTTCTTGTTTTTTCAAGAACTACATAGGATATACTTTAGAAAATACTGAAAAAGTCATTTTATGCATATAGTCCTGGAATTTTAGCAGATTAGCATATGAGAAACGCTAATATCTATCATCACCTGACATCTAGTTAATTTATATTATATCAACTGCCATGAACAAATTTACAATTGATTTTAAAGAAAAGGTGAATTGTTATTCTATGAGATTTGCTCATGTTTTTGTGTTGACAAGTTCTGGGAAGAAGCTCTATTAGTAAAGAGTGATTTAAACAACAGGGAAGAGGAAACTGTGAAATGGTGTGTGTCTAGTCTATGTCACAAAAAGTTCTAGATTCTCTACCTGATCATTTCCAAGAGTGCATGTGTTTAGAAGGTCAAGAAAAGGAGGGTATATGAGCAAAAGTGAGAGTGTTTCAAATCAACAGCACTGAACCATAGCTGTTCTAGAAAACATCTATCACTCTGGAATCTGGGAGGTTAACATCTTACTATCCACAGACAGTTAAATGTGTTGAGACTTTACTGCATTATTATCTCTGCTGAGAGGTTGTCATCATTACCATGGAGGCTCCTCTAACATCATGCAACATGTGTGGGGAAAAATGCAAGAGATGTTTGGTCATTACTGGGACCACAGTATGGACAGGACATAGAGTACCTACAAGTGCACTTAATGAGGGAAGAGGGCAGTTAATAGAAAATGGACAGACAGTGCGTAGATTTTGGTTTTTCTCTGTTTTTTGTATGTCAGAGACAAGTGGATGTCCGTAACTGTAAAGCCAAGGAGCAGCAGTTTCCTCTAAGCTCTGTAGAGCTAAGCTCTGAAATTATAGAAGACGGTAAACTATAAAGGAGCATAATTAGCTTTCAAGATAGAGTGACTTTGGAAGGATTGGAACTAACTGACACTCCCGTTTTGTTTCTTTGACCAAGGTTCACCATAAAACAGCAAGTCCTGTACTTCACATGACCAAGTAATAAAACAAAGAAGTGAAAAATATAAAGACAGTATTGTTTTCTTTAGTTTTCTATTGTAAATTATATTGTGGAAAACAATAACAATATACATACATACACATCACGCATACATGCACACACACAAACACACCACACTCAACACACACATATTCATATTCATGGCTGTTTTCTTTCAGAAACCTTTATTTGTTAAATCACAACTGCCAACTCCTTTATGTTGAGAAAGAAACAATCAGAATCCTACATTCAAATCTTCCAGTCAGAACCTCAGACCACAGTGCCACCATTACACAGCTGTGAGCTGTTCTTCCTGTCCCTGGCTGTGGTGATGGACACCTGAAGTAGCCACCAGTACACAGGAAATTATGGTTTGATCACTTGCTTCACTGGAAGAACTGGCTTATCATGGTTAGTGTCTCACCACATGGTGCTGTCTTTCAAGGTGGAACCTTTACTACCATGAAATATGTTATAATTCACAGGTCTTAAGGAAACCACAAACAACTGTATTTTGAGATTTCCTGTGCTTGTGCCCACCCTGTGTATTTATAACGACAGTTATTTTAACACTCTGCATTCCCTGCCTACCCACATAGTCCTAGATGGATTGAAGCAATGAGAGGAAATGACGATGATGATTCAGGAATGTACTAATGAAAAATGGGGCCCAAATAGGGACTAAGCAAAGCAGCTTTGTGTATTAAACACCCACTTGGTTGTCAGCTCTCCACTCAGAGGCAAATATTGTGCAACTGCTACAAGTGTCAAAATAACTACCAGGAGGATCAACCTATTAAGTGCAATAACCATTCTCCATTGTGATTCAGATGTTGTTAATTTTATAGCAAGTGCAGAACTAATAATTCATTACATATATTAGCTTAGGACTACAATGTCTCTTACTCATGCTTTCTATTCCTGGCCAAAGATCATGAAAAAAAAAGCAAGTTGGGGAGAAAGAGTTTATTAGACTTTTTGGTTTATTCCACGTTGCTATTCATCAAAAAAAGGAAGTCAGGGCTGGAAGTCAAACAGGTCAGGAAGGAGAAGCTGATGCAGAGGGCATAGAGGGATGTTACTTACTTGCTGGCTTCCCCTGGCTTGCTAGGCTTGCTTTCTAACAGTACCCAACACCACCAGCAAAGGGATGGCACCACCCACATTGGGCTGGGCCTTCCCCCCTTGCTCATTAATTGAGACAATGCCTTAGAGCTGGATCTCAGGGAGGTATTTCCTCAACTGAGGCTCCTTCTCTGTGATAACTCCAGCTTGTCTCAAGATGATACGTAAAACCATCAAATACACTATTTTGAATAAAAATGGCACTCATACACTTATTTAGGTATGCCTACATTCACACCCATTGATTCTTGGGTGCCCCTCTCTTAACCCCAGTCTCTGTCTCATCCTGGACACTGAACCCAACAAACATTGAAGGGAATGGTTTAATTCATTGCACATGTTACTGGTAGATGTTAAAGGAATATGGAAAAAAGCATATACTTCACGGTTCAAAGCAGAAATTACATTCTTTCAGACTTGCTGCATGGCTCACTTTACCTTTTTTTTTTCATTCTTTTCTTTCTTTTCTCCACTTTTTTGATTTTTGAATGTTAAATTTCTATTTTTTTTTACATCCCAGATTTTATTCCTCCCCGATTCCACCCTCTGAATGTTCCCATCCCATACCTCCTCCTGATCCTCCTTTCTCCAAGATGATTATCCTACCCCAAAAACCCTCTACCCCAGCACAACGTGAAACTCCCTGGGGCTTCCAATCTATTAAAGGTGAGGTGCATCTTCAGTGTCTGAAAAGAGACCAGCATTTCTCTGCTGTATATGTGTTGGGGGCGGCGGTCTCATATGAGATGGTGTTTGCTGCCTTGTTGGTGGTCCAATGTCTGAGACTTATTCAGGGTCCAGATTAATATAGAGTGTTGGTCGTCCTACAGAGTCACTTTCTTCCCCAGCTTATCCCAGCTTTCCCTTAATTCAATTACAGGGGTTAGCAGCTTCTGTCAGTTGGTGGGTGCAAATATCTACATCTGCTTTTTCAGGTCTTTGATGGATTCTTTCGGAGGACAGTCATGACAGGTCCGTTTTGTGAGTGCTCCATAGCTTCAGTAATACTGTCAGGAATTGGGGATTCCTCTTGAGCTGCATCCCACTTTTGTCCTGTCACTGGACATCCTTTGCCTCAGTCTCTTCTCCATTTCCATTACAACATATCTTTCAGACAAGAACATTTATGGGTCAGAGTTTTGAACGTGGGATGGCAACCCCATCCCTCACTTGATGCCCTGTCTTCCTGCTGGAGGTGAGTTCTCATATTTCCCTCTCCCAATTGTAGGGCATTTCATCTAAAGTCTCTTCCTTTGAGTCTTAAGACTCTCTTGCTTCCAAGGTCGCTGATAAATTATGGAAGATCCTCTAAAACTCCTAACTCCCGAGTTTGCCTGTTTCCATTCTTTCTGCTAGCCCTCATGGTTTCACCTCTTTCCCCCACCAAATACCAGATCATGGTCTCCTCTCCTCTCAATCCACCAATTCCACTTTATTCCTAGATCTATCCTTTCCTGCTCTGATTCCTTTCTTTTATACAATGGTACACTTACTCACCACTCTCTCCACTACTCATGTACCCACACTCACATGCCCCTACCCCATTATCGCTTCCACATTTCCTCAAAGAATATGAAACACTCCATGGCTAAGAACCGACCCTCCTACCTCCAATTACAGTAGTCATATTTTCTGCCTTTAAGACTAGAAAAGACAGTCCCTGTTGTGGAATTCGTTCCAAAGTTAAGCAAGAGAATTGCAGCAGCCTCCACACCAATGTTTAGGAGAACCATATGAAAAGTAAGTCACACATAGGATAAAAATATATAGGGGTCCTAGTTCCAGCTCAAGCATGGGATTTCGTTGGTTGTTCATTCTCTGTGAGGCCACATCGGTCCAGGTTAATTGACTATGTACATCTTCTTGTGATATCATTGACCTTCAGACTCCCTCTATCCTATCTTATCCCTCACTCTTTCACAATACTACCTGAGCTTTGCCTAATATTTGACTGTGGAGACACTACAACTCTTTCCACCCAATGATGGATGAAGACTCTCAGGAGACAGTTATGCTAGGCACCAATATCAAGCATTGGAAAATATCATTAATCATGTCAGGGTTTGGGTCTTTTCCTAAGAAATGGATCCTAAGTTGGTGCAGTCATTGGTTGGCCATTCCCACAATGTCTGCGCCATCTTTATTCAAGTGTTTTCATAGACTGGACAAATGTTCAGTCAAAGCATTTGGGGGTATGTTGGTGTCCATTTCTTTCCACCGGAAGTCCCTTCTTTGTGCTAGATGTTGCCACTTAGTTTCCATATCCCCAGCTAGTAGTTGTCTCAACTAGTGTCATCTCCATAAGGATTCAGGTGCTTCCCTTAACCCAGGTCTCAGAGGATTCCCAGAAATGCCTACTAACTGAGTTCCCCTTTCTCTCACAATCCTTTTCTACTTTTCCTCGCCACACTAAATCTTATCCCCATTAGCCTACTTAACCACTCTCCCATCAAGTATCCTCCATTCATCCACCTCTGATATATATTTTATTTCCCCTTCTGAGTGAAATACAGGTATCTTCACTTGATTCCTCATTGTAACTTAGTTTCTTTAAGTCTGTGGAATGTAGAATGTATCTCCTGTACTTTACGGATAATATCCAGTTATAACTGTGTACATAGCATGTGTGTCTTTCTAGATCTAAGTTTCCTCACTTGGGATGATAAGTTCTAGTTCCATTAATTTACTGCAAATTTCATAATGTCTGTGGTTTTTAATTTTTTTCTTCATGTTATTACTGTTTTATTCTAAATATTGAACATTTTTTTAACTGGGTATTTTTATTTACATTACATATATTATTCCTTTTCCTGGTTTCCAGTCCATAAACCCCCTTTCCTATTCCCTACCCCTTCTTCTGAATGGGTGTTCACCCTCCCAAACACCCCCTTCCTACCTCCCCTCCCTGATATTCTACTCCATTGGAGGGTCCAGTCTTGGAAGGACTAAGGGATAAGACTTTCATTTTTGCCCGACAAGACCATCCTCTGCTACATATGTATCTAGAGTCCTGAATTTGTCCACGTGTACTCTTTCAGTTGTGGTTTAGTCCCTGGGAGGTCTGGTTGGTGGGTACTGCTGTTCTTATGGTGCTGCAAGCCCCTTCAGCTCCTTACTACTTTCTCTCATTCCTCCAATGGGACCCCATTCTCAGATCAGTGGTTTGTTGCTAGCATTTGTCTATTCCTCTGTCAAATTCTGGCTAAACCTCTCAGGTGACATCTATATCAGGCTCTTGTCAGCATGTATTTTGGCTTATTAAATATTGTCTAATTTCATTTGCTCTCTCTCTGTATCTATATCTATATCTATGTCTATATCTATATCCATATCCCTATCTATCTATCTGTCTGTCTGTCTATCTATCTAATCTACATCTATCTATCTATAGCTATTATCCATATATATATATATGGATATATATATATATATATATATATATATATATATATTTGATAGCTGAGTAGTAATCCAATGTGTAGATGTACCACAGTTTCTGTATCCACTCCTCGGTTGAAGGGTAACTAGGTTCTTTCAAGCTTCTGACTATTATAAATATGGCTGTTATAAACATAGTGGGACATGTTTCTTTGTTTTGTGTTGGAGCATCTTTTGGGTATATGCCCAGAAATTGGGTAGCTTGGTCCTCAGATGTGTAATTCTCTAGGGAACTTCCAGACTGTTTTCCAAAGTGTGTATAACATCTTGCAAACTCGCCAACAATGGAGAAGTGTTCCTTTTTCTCCACAGCCATGCCAACATCAGTTGTCACCTGAGTTTTGATCTTAGCCATTGTGACTGCTGTGAGGTGGAATCTCAAGTTTGTTTTGATTTGCCTTTCCCTGATTTACTAAGGATGATGAACATTTCTTTAGGAACTTTTGTGCTATTTGATATTTCTCAGCTGAGCATTCTTGGTTTAGCTCTGTACCCCACTTTTTAATTGGATTGTTTGGCTCTCTGGAGTCCTCCTTCTTGATTTCTTTGTATATTTTAGATACTAACCCTCTATCAGATGTAGAATTGATGAAGATGTTTTCCCAATTTGTTGGTTGCAATTATGTCCTAATGACAGTTTCGTTTGTTTACTACAGCTTTGTAGTTTTCTAGGTACCAATTGTTGATTCTTGATTTTGAGCATAACACGTTGATGTTTTGTTCAGGAAATTTTCCTAAATGAACATGTGTTTGAGGGTCTTCCCCACTTTTTCTCCTATTACGTTGAATGTATCTGGTTTGCAAGGAGATCCTTGATCCACTTGGACTTAAGCTTTTGATGGAGCAATAAAAATGGGTATATTTGCATTATCTGACCTCCAGTTGAACCAGCACCATTTGCTGAAAATGATATCTTTTTACCACTGGATGGTTTTAGCACATCTGTCAAAATCAAGTGACCAAAGATGTTTGGGTTCATTTCTGGGTCTTTGTTTCTATTCTGTTGATAGACTTGCCTCTCTCTGTACTAGTACGATACAGTTTTTATCACTATTACCCAGACGTTCTTTTATTCTTGAATACAGATTTTGCAATCCTGGATTTTATGCTATTCCAAATCATATTGCAAATTGCTCTTTCAAATTATAGGAAGAAATGAGTTGGAATTTTGATGGGGATCACATTGAATATATAGATTGCATTTTGGTCAAATGGACATTTTTATACTATTAATCCAGCCAATCCATTAACATTTCAGGCTTTTCATCAGAAACTTTAAATTTGTTTCATACAGATATTTCCCTTGCTTGGTTACAGACAGACCAAAGTATTTTCTATTATTTGTTGCTATTATGAAGGGTTTCATTTCCCTTATTTTTTCTCAGCCTGAATGTCCTTAAGTAGAAGAAGTCTACTGATGTATTTGAGTTTATTTCATACCCAGCTACGTCACTGAAGTTGTTTGTCAAGCAGAGTTAATTTCTCGTGGATATTTAGGGGTCACATAAGTATACTATCTTATTATCTGCAAATAGTGATATTTTGATTTCTTTCCTTCCAATTTTGATCACATTGGCCTCCTTTGATGTCTGATTGCTCTGCCTAGGATTTCGAGTACTGCATTGAAAAAGTAGGAAGAGAGTGGGCAGCCTTGTCTAGTCCCTGATTTTAGTGGGATTGCTTCAAATTTCTCTTCATTTATTTTAATGCTCCCTACCATTTGCTATATATTGCTTTTATTATGTTCAGGTATGGGCCTTGAATTCCTGATGTTTCCAAGATTTTGCACATGAAGGGGTGTTGGATTTTGCCAAATATTTTCTCAGCATCTAATGAGATGATCATGTGTATTTTTTCCTTTGAATTTGTTTACATGGTGGATTATGTTGATGGATTTCCATATATTGAACAATGCCTGCATCCCTGGAAAGATCCTCCTTGATCATGTTGTATGATTGCTTTGATGGGTTGTTGGATCCTGTTTGCAAGAATTTTATTGAGTAATTTTGTGTTGATATTCATAAGGAAATTGGCCTGATGTTTTCTTTTTCTGTGGGGTCCTTGTGTGGTTTAAGTATGAGCATAATTGTGGCTTCATTGAAGGAATTATGTAGCACTCCTTCTGTTTCTATTTTTTTGGAATAGTTTGGACAGTTATGGCATGAGATCTTCTATTAAGTTCTGATAGAATTCTTCACTATTCTCATCTTGTCCTGTGCTTTTTTATACTGGGATATTCTTAATAATTGCACATATTTCTTTAGGAGTTATGGAAATGTTTAGATGGTTTATGTGATTTTTTTTAACTTTAGTACCTGGTGTCTGTCTTGAAAATTTTTCATTTCCTTGAGATTTTCTACTTTTGTTGAAATAGACTTTTGTGGTGGGATCTGATGACTTTTGAATTTCCTCAGATTCTGTTTTTATCTCTCCCTTTTTTTCTGATTTTGTTCATTTGAATATACTCTCTGTACCCTCTCATTAGTCTAGCTAAGGTTTATCTATCTCGCTGATTTTCTCAAAGAATCTGCTCCTGGTTTCATTGGTCCTTTGTATAGTTCTTTTTGTTTCTACTTGCTTGATTTCAGGCATGAGTTTGATTATTTCCTGAAGTCTACTCCTCTTAAGTGTGTTTGCTTCTTTTTCTTCTAGTGCTTTTGGGTGAGCTGTGAAGTTGGTAATGTATGTTTTGTCCTACGTTTTCCTTCAAGAGAATATAGTTTCATTATGTCCTTCTTATTAATTGTTGATCTGAGTGCCTGAGCTATGGGTGTTCTCTTCATCATATTGTCTATTACAGTAATTAACTTAAGGCTATTCCCAACTTCCTTTCTTTTAAAATGTGTGTGTCTGGATTTATACTGATCCACTGAGACGTGAGTTTTGTGCAGGATATTAAAGCTGGTTCTATTTCCTCTCTTCTATATGCAGATGTCCACCTAAATCAGCAAAATTTGTTGAACATGCTCTACAATTTTCCTTGTATTATTTAGCAAAAATATTTGAAAAAAATCAAGGGTCTGTAAATTTATGGGATTACTTTTGTGTCTTTTATACGATTCCATTGATCAGCCTATGTGTTTCTATATCAATACTATGCAATTTTTATTTCTATAGCCCTATATTGAAGGTTGAATTCTGGTAGGTGATATCTACAGATATTATTTTATTATACAGGATAATTTTAGCTGTCCTGTACTTTATGGATTTTTTTTGTTCATATGAAGTTGAGAATTACTCTTTAGACTTTAGAAATTCAAAGTTCGTATTTGTGGCTGCCATTTGATTAAAGGTATGTTACACATCTTCTTAATTGACGAAGGAAAATGCATGACCTAGAAAAATTATTTCCAGTCCAGTCAAGAAAATGCGGACCCACTGGCAAGGTATAGATAAATATTGTGCAAATATTTTCCTTATACCCTGATGTTACTGATTATTGCATTTTAGTCTACAAAAGGTTTCTTCAAGGCCCAGTATTCCTATGAGTGTTCTTGACCACTCCTACTCTCTTTCCTCAAAGAAAGTAATTGAGAAACATGTCATAAGAATCTTCTGTTGGTGAGCACAGTTTCACTGGTTCAAGTAATGTCAATGATCAAATAAAATCATAACTGACAGGTACACATCTGATTTCCAGGGGAACTAAGGATGCACATTTGCAATCCTGGTGCTCAGAAAATCATTGAAGATGTATTAGCCAGTTAAATCCATCTCCTACTATAGAGTAAGTTTGAAACTGGGTTGGCCTAAGGAATCCTGATCTCACAAAAGAAAAACCAAACAAACAAAGCAAATGTAAAACCCATACAATAAGCAAATAAGCACTGTTTTTCTTTCATAGAAAAAGTACATGCTCTTCATTAGAATAACCATAAGAAACTAATACATATTTAAAATATAGCAGAAATCTAACAATGTAAGAAAAGTCACAATATACTAAAGTGTCAATGAGGGTCCTGAGGGTACCTGGAAGAGAATGGGGCACAAGAAATATGAAGAAGGAAGCCAAGACAAGAGTCTGATCATGGCGTCAATTTTATTTTTTCCCAAGGCTGAATTTATACCATAGCATAGTTAACAGAGGGAGGGGGGGAAGTATGAAACATTAACGTGGGCCAAGGACACAATATTCATGTGGTCAGGTAATTGGCTGATGTTGACAGGATGTTAGAAAGGTCACAGGTTTGTCTTATCTATTGGTCAGCAGGATGTTGGCTTTTCAGAAAGGTTACAGGTCATCACATTGTGTCAGATGTATTTTTCAGCATGGTCAGAGTTTTATCATATCATTATTCATCCTGACAACCAGATTTGTATTACTCCACTGCAGCTGGCTGGGGATGTTTCATGAACGCTGGCTGGGGATGTTTCATGAACGCAGTCATACTTAATGCTAAACATAATAATAACATCAATAATGGAGGGTTTCAAGGGAATCACTCCCAACATTAAAGGACAAATTTAACCAAATTAAAAGATAGAAATATTTATACTTTTCCCAAAATAAGTCCTGTCTGGGAGGCTGGTGACTATCATGGCTCATAGCTGCATAAGAGTGTTGGTAGATTTTTTTTTCCTTCTTATCATATAGGTCACTTTCATTAACTCCGTTAAAAAGCCAGCAGCATGAAATCTTCTGGGTATCTTCCAAATTGACCAAATTGATTTCTATATATGCAGTAGCCAAGTGTTGAGCAATAGAGTCTTGTAATATGGATCTGGTGAGAAACTAAAAGCAAAAGCAATATATCTAGTGAGAAACTAAAATCGAAACAATATCCCATGTGGCTTTGGTGACTTCTGGGATCTTTATGACCAACATCTGGCTGTGGTATTTTTTATGGCTTTTTGCTTCTTGAACAGTCATTATCAACCATCAAAAAGTTTCCGCTATTCACCTATAACTGTCAGTACTTAAACTGAACAAGTTTCACAATGTCAATACTTAGTCTTCTATAGGGAAAAGTTTCATGGGTCGTTAGCACCTGCTTGGAAACTATTGGCATTGAAAAATGCAGCTCATAATTGTTTTCATTTGTGTCCCTACCAGAAACCACTGCATACTCAATTGATAATAATTCTCTACCTATGATCTGCATGGATGCACGGTTAACCTAACTGGGGCAGTGAGCAAATGAAGCGAGACACATGGATACGTACAAAAAAGCTAGTGCAATCAGATGGTCTGGTGTATCTGAAACAGGAAGAATGTGGGATTATTATTATTATTATTATTATTATTATTATTAGATTATCTTTTTTTCTTCAGTCTTTATCCTCTTCTTGGCCCTCTTGATGTTCCTAATCCCAAACCTCCCCCATTCCTGGTCTCCAAGCAGATGTAACAACTCAGCCTCCTCCACACCACTAGACCTTCCCACTACCTGTACCCTCAATTCTCTTGAGCAATAGGTGCATCTTCTCTCATTGAGGTAAGTCCAGGCAGTCTTGGGCTGTATCTGTGTCAGGGACCTCATATCAGCTCTTGTATCATGCCTGGTTAGTGGCACATTATCTGGGAGATCTTTTGAGTTCAATATATTTCAGACTGCTGTGTCTTCCTTTGGGCAAGCTCTTGTTCTCAGCTGCTTCCAGCTTTTCCCTAATTAAGCCAGAGTAGTCCCTGACTGCTTTCCATTGGAATCTGCATCTGATTCTTTCAGCTACTTGTTGAGCCTATCAGAGGGCAGGCATGGCTGAGCTCCTGTTTGTAAGATTAAAATAGCATCAGTAATAGTGTCATGTCTTGGATGTTCCACTTGAGATTGATCTCAATTTGGGACTGTCTCTGGACATCCTTTCCTTGTGCTCTTTTCCATTTTTGTTCCTGCAGTTCTTTTAGAAAAGAAAATTCTGGGTCAGTGTTATTTGCTGTTGAATGACAACCTCACCCCCCTGCACACACACTCCCATTTCCATTCTTCCTGCTGGCCCTTTGGGCTTCAGTCCTGATCTCCCAATACATGATCATATGATCATATTTCCATTTCCCCTCTTTCCTGTCTCCCACCCAGGTCCTGCCCCCTTCCGCTACCCCCCCCAGATTCCCATGATTACCTTCTTCACCCTCCCAAGTGGGATTGAGTCATCCTCATTTGAGACCTTCAGCTTCTTAAGCTTCTTGAGTTCTGTGGATTGTATCCTGGCTATTTTGTATTTTTTATGACATTCTCTTATTAGTGAGTATGTGCCACACATGTCCTTTTGAGTGTGAGTTACCTTAATCAGTATGACATTTTCTAGTTCCAAATATTTGACTGTAAAATTTCTGCTGAATAGTTGAGTAATATTTTATTTTGTAAATGAACCAAAATTCTTGCAACTTTTCCTCTGTTGTGGAACATATGGGTTGTTTCCAGCTTCGGGCTATCACAAATAAAGCTTCTATGAACATAGTGGATCACGTGCCCTTGTGGTGTGGTAGGACACCTTTTGTGTATAAGCCCAAGAGTGGTATAGGTGTGTCTTCAGGTAGATCTATTTCTAGTTTTCTGAGGAACTTCCAGATTGATGTCCAGAGTGATTGTACCAGTTTGCAATCCCACCAGGCTTGGAGAAGTGTTCCTCTTTCTGCTGATCCTCATATTGACATGTGCTATTACTTGAGTTTTTGATCTTAGCCGTTCTGATTGGAGTTAGTTGGATTTCCAGGGTTGCTTTGATTTTCATTTTCCTGATCACTAAGAACTTTGAACATTTCTAAAATATTTTTCAGTTGTTCCATATAACTCCGTTAGGAATTCTCTCTTTAGGTGTTTATCCTATTTTCTGATTGGGTTTGTTCTTCTTTTTTGTGGTTAGCTTCTGAAGTTCTTCACATATTTTGAATATTAGCCCTCTATCTGATATCGGGTTAGTGGAAATTTTTTACCAATCTGTAGGTGGCTGATTTGTTCTATTGACTACGTCCTTTGCTTTAAAGAATCTTGCTAGGTCCATGAGGTTCTATTTATTAAAATTCTTGATCTTACAGCTTTAGCCATTGAATATTTGTTTATGAACGCACACACACATTTCACAGACACACGCACACACACACACACACACACGCACACACACGCACGCACTCACACACATGCATGCCACTGAGTTTGAGAGTTTTTCCCACTGTCTCTTATCCTATATTCAGTGAATATTGCTTTATGTTGAGGTCCTTGATCCACTTGCAGAGTAGACTGCAGGAAATAGTCGAGCTCATGGAAGAAGTTAAACAAAGAGAAAAAAGTGATGTATAAAAAATTGGCAAAATTAATGTAATTAAGTATATATCCTATAAAAAGCAACCTTCAGGTTCAATTCAATTCCCACCTAATTCTAACAGAGTTATTTAAAGACATGGAAAGAGCAATTCACAAATTCATTGAAAATTCATTGAAAAACAAATAAAATGAAAAAGAATAGGAAAAATTTCTGTTTTTTTCTTCTCCTCTTTAATCTTTATTAACTTGAGTATTTCTTATTTACATTTTGATTGTTATTCCCTTTCCTGGTTTCCAGGCCAACATCCCCCTAACCCCTCTACCTCTCCTACTATATGGGTGTTCCCCTCCCCATCAATCCAGAAAATAATTCTTAAGCATAAAAGAATTTTTAGGGGAATCACCATCCCTGACCTCAAACTATACTCCAGTGCAGAAAGTGTGATAGAACTGCATGGTAATGATATAGAGATAAACAAGTTGGTCAATAGAATATAATTGAAGACTCACAAATAAAACCACAAACTAGGGACACTTCATCTTTGATCAGGAAGCCAAAAACATACGATGGAAAAAGGAAAGCATCTTCAATAAATGGTGCTGGTGTAATTGGCAGCTGGTATGTAGAAAAATGAAAATTGATTCATACATGTCACCTTACACAAAGCTCATCTAGAACTGTATGTAAAGGATTAATTAGTGTTTTCCTATAGAGTCTCACTTGTATACAAACCACATTTAGGACAGATCCCATGCCCTACAGTAAAACACCAACACAAAATGAATTCACTGTCACTTTTAGAAGATCTTTGTCTCACAATGTCTTAAATGTCCTGCATTAATCTTTTTCTCTTTCTTCCTTATTGGCCCTTTGGTTATGTGTTAATGTTTCTAATTTTTGTGGATACGGGGTTTCTGTGTGTACAAATGTGTATATCTCTGTGTCTATTTGTGTTTCTTAAGCTTTTTCTATGTTTTGTTTTTTCTTCTGTTTCTTTGCTTTGTCCAAACTGGATTTTTATGTTATGTAATTTTATATGATTGTTATAATTGGGTATAAGAATTTGTATCCAAAATAGAAAGAAAGGAAAGATTTTACTTTGAGGGAGTAAGAAAAGTGGGAAAGAACTGAGATGTGTGGATGGAAAAACATAATATGAATGCATACTATTACAAAACTTAGTTTCAATAAAATATATATAAAGTAAAATAAAATTTCTTTGAAAAGAAAGTCAATTTTAAGTGTCCTGCACATTGAGAAACACACAGAATCTGTTAAATAAATTTCTGCTATAATATTTACAAGAGAAGAAGACATATGCTGCACTTACATCAGAAATGAGTTTATTTCCCAGCACTCAATGTGTACACAACCTCATAAAACTACAGTTTCAGGTGATGCAGTGTCCTATTCTGGCTTCTGCTGGTACTCATACACACAATGCATAGGACCAAAAAACATCACAAAATTTATGAATAAAAAATTACAAGAAAATATTATCTAATATAAAGGTGTATATTGAAACTACATATTTTCTGGGAAAATTAACAGATGAAACCTCTGTAGCTGAATGTACTCAAAGACATGGGGAAAGCACAAAAAACTGGTAAGTCAATGTTCAGCGGAATGTTAAATTATTTGTAATTAAGTGATATATTCTAGAAAATGCTGAATGAGACATCAGAAACTTTTTCTGGCATATTCTCAGTGGTTTTCAATCCAAATTATTTGAGTGTGTCCCTCCGTGTGTATGTATGTATGTATATGATGTATGTATGTATGTATGTATGTATGTATATTTATATGTATATTTTCTTAAACTTTGAAGACAGAAAACTCTAATAGGAAATGAGCTAATATGAACAGACATTTGAGAAAATAAACCACCTACTTGAGTGACCAATAAGTTCATGGAAATTTGGTTGGTATCATTAGATTTCAGAGAAATAATAACGTGTCAATTCAATCAAAGCATTGATATCATGAAATATTGGTGAAAATGAAGGGCAATGTGATATAAGCTCCTTATGAAACAAAACTTCACTTAACATTGGAAAAATATCATAGCTCTAAATGTTTACCAAAATAGATATAGATAGATAAATGATTGCTAGATAGATAGAAATAAAAGTATGAAAAGTATTTCACACAGTAAAACACATTGACATGGTAACTTAAATCCAAATTATTAAAACTTATAAACACATTGAATGCTCACATGGGAATTTAGGAATAGCATTGTTCTATGTGTAAGAGTAAAATGCTGATTAACGAAAAGATTGAACAACTTCTTTGTAAAAACAAAGTACAAGTTAAATGAAAATCATTAAAAAATATACAGAGAAAATAGTGTCAAATACTAATCTGTGCAGAGTATATTACACTATGTACTAGGCCATACTAATTTGTATTACAAGACAGCATATGCCTACTTGCCTGAGGACTGGCAGGCAGGTCATTGTGTCAAAAAGAACAGATGGAAATAAAGTTTCTCTTGTAGGAATTAATGGCTCTCTTAGTCTGAATTTCTCTTGTGAAGTAACACCATGGTGAATGTAATTTGGAGGGGAGAAGGATTACTTTTTTTACATTTCCACATTATAGTCTGTCACTGAATGAAATCAGGACAGAAACTCAAACTGGAAAAGGACCAATAGGGAGAAGCTGATGTGAGGGTCAAGAAAGGTGCTGATCATTGACTTCCCATTACTCAGCCTTATTTATTAGAATCTCCTAGACCACAAACACATTGGTGGCACCCATGATTTGACTGGCCTTCATACAACTATTTAAGAATATAACTACATGCTTGCCCACAGTCAGATCTTATTAAGTCACTTCAGAACTGAGTTCCCTCCTATTATATGTTTCTATTTTGTGTCAAATGGACAAAAAACTAGTTAGCACAACTGTGGTTGAAGAGATTTGCTTATTTGATACAACTACTATTTCTAATGACTTACTGCAAATACTCCAATTCAAGACCTGATATTTTTAAATGTCATGATTAAAATCACAAAGAAATTGCAAATCATTAAGCATTTTGAAACTGAAGATATTGAGGACATTACAAACAATTGCATAGCCTGACACTGACCCTTTGGACATACTAACATCATCCACAAAATGGACAGATATGAATGTAAAGCATGGATTAGAACATACTAATAGATCAATAATAGATATTATCATTATAGTACTAAACCGTGGAAAATGCTTATCCCTAGAAAAATATTTATAAACCATCCATATCATTATTACTGTCATCATGGGGCTTCATGAGACAAAGTCTCATTCTAGAGCAAATGATGTTCCAATTTACATGTAGCCTAGGCTGCTGTCACATTCAGGTATACAGAATGTTTATAGGTCTGAGCTACCATACCTAACTGACCTCAATAAATTTTACTGTATCTGTGAGGTTACAACTTCCCAACAAATGGACCAGAAGGAGAAAATGAGAAATTAAGAACAAATGTGGACTACATAAGTTTCTCTGAGTGTCTTGAACTAGTCATGGCATCTAGTTATGAAGTCTGAAATTATATTTTACAGCAATCATAAGGTTTTCAAAATTATTTTATTTATTAACAGTCCGGTCATCGCCCCCTCCAGCCCTCCCTTCCACAGATCCTCGTCTCAAAAGGATTTTAAAATGCTAACTTTTTGTACATCAAAAAAAAAACCAAATAGCAACTAACCAATATATGAAAACCCACAACAGCAGATTAGTCATTAATTGTGCTATCAGCCAAGGGCTATAGAAATATCCTAAAGAAGATGTGATGTGTGCATTATGTATTGAGTTCTCCATGTGGTTCTGTGTGTCATTCAGGAGACAATGTGAGGGAATCGTTTGGGTCTTGGAAAAAAGGAAGTCCATTCTCCACATGCAAGCTACTCCATGTGCCAAGAGGGAATACTGTGTCTGCTCTTATGCCAAATTTAAGAAGACTTCTTCCCTTTGCAGCTCATCTCTCTATTCACACAGCAGAATGTGACCTTTCCTTCACACTGCACAATGGGGCAGGGATTTTGTCCATTCCCTTTTCACAGATACAGAGATATCTTTTACCACAGTCATCATCATGTAGACCTGCCATACTGAAATACATACAGTATCCTGTTTTTCGTAGCGAATTCCTTGCCACAAAATCACTATAAAATAAAAAAAAGTTGTCAGTTATTAAAATTTGAAGTTGATATTGTTGAATGGCATGATTTTTGCAACAAATTTTATTGACAAAAATGGAGAGAATAAGGAAGGAATTACATGTGTATGACTAAAATATTTTTAGTTTCCCTAAAAGATGGTCTTGGGCCAGTGACTTGAATTGATAGGGACTGTTGACACCAAACCTGGCCATCGGTTTTTATCCCTCAGATGCTGCACAATAAAGAAGAGACCTAAGTCCTTTCTGCTGTCAATGAATTACTCAGGTGTTGTGATGTGTGCATGCACATGCACATAAATCCACACAAAAAAGACATAAACATTAAAATTAACATTGAAACTGTCTCTGACCATGACTCAATGCATTACCCTTTCCATACCACAAATTTTGGGCCGCAAGGAAGATTATTTTTCAGCATTGCAGAAATAATAAGGAATAATTTTAAACTGAGTTTATTTTTCATGATATTTTGTGTCATGATGACAGAGTGAAAAGAAATATGCGTTTTCTAGCTGGGGCACAAACCTTGCTTTTTCATGCCCACAGCTCCCTGCTCCCAAACACCATGGGAGAGAGAACTCACCACCCAGACAGGTGGGCACTCCTTAGACTGCAGCGCCCGAGAGACCTCCACTATTGCCCACCCTTGCACACATCCCTGGACCAATAAGAAACTGTATAGTGCCTCTGGGAACAGGAAGATAGTGGCACTCAATGCTGTGTTCCAAACACAGCCTGGATCTGAAGGGACCCAGTCAAACAGCTCCCTGCACCTAAATATCTTGAGAGGGAGAACTAGACCTTCAGAGGGGCAGAGAGGTCTGGGAGCAAGAGGAAACTATTCTCTGCCCACATTTCTGACTCTAGAGGAAAATGCCTAGCACCATTTGGGCCCCCTGAGCACAGGATCCTGAGCAAAGGTGGGGCAGACCCTTCTGCTTGCTTCCCTCATGGAGAGCTGAAACCCAGCTCTGAGAAGTGGCTCCAGGCCCAAGACCAGAGGTAAGACCAACTTTCTGCTCCAAGTTGACTCAGGACACATGGCCCCAAGAACAGCTGAAGACCAGTAGACAGGAATGACTACAGGACTGAAAGCCGAACACTCTGTTCCCATAACTGGAGGAATGAAAACAGGAAAGCAGGTCTACAGCACTCCTGACACACAGGCATATATGATGTTATAACCACTGTCAGAATTATCAGAACAAGGTAAAACCAGAGACAACATGATGGCAAGAGGCAAGCGCAGGAACCCAAGCAAGAAAAACCAAGACTATATGGCATTATCAGAGCCCAATTCTCCCACCAAAGCAAACACTGAATATCTAAACACACTAGAAAACCAAGTTCTAGATTTAAAATCACATTTGACCTTGATGTTGCAGGACTTCAAGAAAAACATAAAGAACTCTCTTAAAGAAATGCACGAAAACACAAATAAACAACCAGAAGCCTACAGAGAGGAAATGCAAAAATCCATGAAAGAATTAAAGGAAAACACTATCAAACAGGTGAACGAAATAAAAATGGAAATAGAAGCAATAAAGAAAGCACAAAGGGAGACGAACCTGGATATAGAAAACCAAAGGAAGAGACAAGGAGCCATAGATACAATCATCACCAACAGAGTGCAAGACATAGAAGAGAGAATCTAGGAGCAGAAAATTCCATCGACACAACTGTCAAACATAATGTAAAACAGGAAAAGGTGCTGGCCAAAAACTTACAGGAAATCCAGGATAAAATGAGAAGATTAAGCCTAAGGATAATAGGTAGAGAAAAGAGTGAATACTCCCAACTCAAAGGACTAGTAAATATTTTCAACAAAAATCATAGAAGAGAACTTCCCAAACTAAAGAAAGAGATGCCTGAAAACATACAAGAAGCCTACAGAACTTTAAAGAGATTGGACCAGAAAATAAACTCCTCCTGTCACATAATAGTCAAAACACAAGATGCACAAAAGAAAGAAAGAATATAAATAGCAGTAAGGGGAAAAGGTCAAGTAACGTATAAAGGCAGACCTATCAGAATTACACCAGACTTCTCACCAGAGATTATGAAAGGCCAAAGATCCTGGACCAATGCCATACAGACCCTAAGAGAATACAAATGCCAGCCCAGGTTACTGTATCCAGCAAAACTCTCAATTAACATAGATGGAGAAGCCAAGGCACTCCATGCCAAAACCATATTTACACAATATCTTTCTACAAATCCAGCCCTACAAAGGATAATAAATGATAAATCCCAACACAAGGTGGCAAGCTACACCCTAGAAAAAGCAAGAAACTAATCGTTTTGCAACAAAACAAAGAGAAGACAAAGACACAAACATAGTCTCACATCAAAACATGAATATAACAGGAAGCAACAATCACTATTCCTTAATATCTCTCAACATCAATGGACTCAATTCCCCAATAAAAAGACACAGATTAAGGCACTGGATACGTAATGAGGACCCAAAATTTTGCTGCCTACAGGAAACACACCTCAGAAACAAGAACAGACACTACCTCAGAATGAAATACTGGAAAACAACTTTCCACGCAAATGGTCTGAAGAAGCAAGCTGGAGTAGCCATTCTAATATCGAATAAAATCGATTTTCAATAAAAAGTCTTCAAAAAAGATAAGGAAGGACGCTTCATATTCATTAAAGGAAAAAATCCACCAAGATAAACTCTCAATATAAATATCTATGCTCCAAATATTAGGGCACTTACATACATAAAAGAAATTTTACTAAAGCTCATGGCATACATTGCACCTCACACAATAATAGTAGAAAATTTCAGCACCCCATTCTCATCAATGGACAGACCATGAAAACAGAAATTAAACAGAGACATAGACAGACTAAGAGAAACCATGAACCAAATGGATTTAACAGATATTTTTAGAACATTCTATCCTAAAACAAAAGGATATACTTTCTTCTCACCACTGCATGGTACTTTCTCCAAAATTGATCATGTAATTGGTCATAAAACAGGCCTCAACTGATACAGAAAGACAGAAATGATCCCATGCAACCTATAAGAACACCACGGGCTAAAGATGATTAGTAATCCTTTGTGTAGATATACCACATTTTGTGTCAATTTCCCTGTTAGGAGACATCTGGGTCCTTCCCAGCTTTTGACTATTATAAATAAGGCTGCTATGAACATAGTAGAGCATGTGTCCTTGTTATATATTGGAGAATCTTTTGGGTATATGTACAGGATTTGTATTGGCTGAGTCCTCAGTTCTATGTCCAGTTTTCTGAGGTACCACCAGAATGGTTTCCATAGTGATTGTACAGGCTTGCAATCCCAACATCATGGAGAAGTGTTCCTCTTTCTCCACATCTTCACCAGCAAATGCTGTAACTTGAGTTCTTGATCTTAGTCATTCTGACTGGTGTAGGTGAATCCCAGTGTTGTTTTGATTTGTATTTTCCTGATAACTAAGGATTTTGAACACCTTTTAGGGCTTTCCATTCTGTGATGTCTATCTCCCTGAGTTCTTTGTATATATAGGATGTTTGCCTGTATCAGCTGTAGGACTGCTAAAGATTTTTCCCAATCTGTTGGTGGCTATTTTGTACTCTTTGCGGTGTCCTTTGCTTTGCAGAACCTTCTCAGTTTTATGAGGTCCTATTTGTTGATTGTTGATCTTTGAGAGACATTTGTGTTCTGTTAAGGAAAATTTCCCCTGTGCTCATGTGTTGGAAGCTCTTCACCATTTACTCATCTTTTAGTTTTACTGTGTCTGGTTTCATGTGGAAGTTCTTGATCAACTTCTACTTGAGCTTTGTACAATGAGGTAAGAATGGATGGATTTGCATTCTTCTACATGCTAACCTCCCATTGAACCAGCACCATTTGATACAAATGATGAATGGTTTTATGTCCTGTGTTAAAGATCAAGTGACCATATATGTGTGTTCACTGATGGGTTTTCAATTGTATTACCTGACTGTCTGTCCCATAATGCATGCACGGAGGCAAAATTTGTCAAAGTTCTTAGGAGAAGTTCTTATGTGCTCACCCCTTAAAGAGACATCTACATCAACTTCTTCACCTCCACACAACAACCGAGAATCAGGAAATAGCAAGGAAAGGAACATAAAAAGGAAATAACCAGAGAAGTGAAAAAGCTCTCTTAAATGCAGCCTTCTGGACAAGATTAAATTTCTTCAAAGATTATTATATCTTCTTATTAAATCACTATTCTTAGATAACAGTTTCTGGGGAAGGAGAATCAATTCTTTATTGAGCGTGAAGCCCAGATGGCTTTCCTTTTTTTAGTAGTTCAGCTACAATCATGCACCTATGGACAGTTAATAATGAAGACATGAGGTAGTGAGACACAAGTCAGAGCTTTTAGTTTGAGCAGAGGTTGATATGTTGATATATTATTCGTTGTATATAAAATACTCAAGAAAAAATATATATAATTAATAAATTAAACAGTAAATTGTTTTCTACCAGATTACACATTTAAAAATGTGAAATTTGTTCAACGCAACACCTTCAAATGCGAGGTAGGCATCCATATGTGAGCATATATGAACATGTTCTTTTATTTATAAGTAACCAAAATTATATAAGCAAACAATAGTAAAAATGTCAAATAAATGTGTGAGAGAATCACATTCAATGTATCTCTCATGATCATTCAGTCACTTCACAGAATCTCAAGTTATTGACTTGCTATTGCCTTGGGCATCTTGGAAGATAAAATCCTGAGATGTATTAAGCATCTTTTGGTCAGTACCTTGAACACAAAACTTATCTGTCAAACACTGACTCAGACACTTCCTTATGCAACTTGCCTTTCCCCATGAACTCCATAGAAAATGAGGAAAGTCATGTGAAATGAGAGAAAAGCGTTTGCAATCTCCCAATTGCCATACCACTGTTAGAGTATGAACGGTTCAGAAACTCACAGATTAAATGGGCTGTTGTCAATCCATGACCATTCCTTTTTTTTTGTTATTATATGATTATCCAATCCAGTAATTGTCACGAATAATGTGGTCCTGAAGGAACTTCTGTTAAGGAAACAACACACCTCAGGATGAAATTCCTCTCTGTTTGATGAGAGAAGAGCAAGCACAATTTCCCAGCACTCCTTTGTCATCCTCTGCTGTCCCGTCCTTCCACTGCTTAGTCCCATCATGTTCGTTTTCTAAATGGACTTCCTACTAGTAGTGCATTCATATCAAAACTATGTCATTTCAATATGTATTCCAAATAGAAACTTCAGCTGTCTTGTGATACTTTGCTTATGACATGATTTGTGACTGTGATTCATAGACCAAGTCTCACTATGAATACAAGCCTGCACTTGAACTCACAATCTTCCTGCCTAAGGCCCATTAAAAACAAAAATCACATGCTCTGTATTCAACAATAAGTGCATATTTGATAAAAAAGTACAGAATAACCAAGATACAATCCACAGTCCTCAAGAAGGTTGAAAAATAGAGGGGCCCAAGTAAGGCTGGTTCATTTCCACTTGGGAGGAGTAAGAACGTATTCTCTGCAGGCAGAAGTAGGAGGTTACCTTGGTCAGACTACATAAGAGGAGAAAATACAGAATATGGTCAGGTATGGGGGAATGGGCAAGAAACATTTATGGGTAGCATAATGAATGAAAGTGTGCAACCTCTGGGGTAGGAATGTGGGGGAGCCCTCTAGAAAGTGCTATAGACATGAGAGGTTGGAGGCTCTGAGGCCTCAGAGGGATAGACCTTAGATGAAATGCCCAGTAGTGGGGAAAGGGAAGTCATAGAGTCCACATCCGGTAGA
Source organism: Rattus norvegicus (assembly GCF_021556685.1). Taxonomy (NCBI): domain Eukaryota; kingdom Metazoa; phylum Chordata; class Mammalia; order Rodentia; family Muridae; genus Rattus; species Rattus norvegicus. Next base: position 166,159,665 of record NC_141537.1, read on the forward strand.
AATAGAGGAGAACATCAATAGAGGGGTGGGGTTGCCATCCTTCAGTAAAAAAAAATTCTGACTCAGAATTATTCCTCTCTAAATGAACTTTAGAAACAAAAATGGAGAAGAGACTGAGAGAAAGGCAGTGCAGTGACAGGACCAAATTTTGATCTCCAAGACCTAACATTATTACTGATGCTATAGTATGCATACAGACAATTGTCTAGCATGGCTGGCCTCAAAGAGACCTGAACCATCGCCCGGCAGAGACACTTACACCAACCATTTAATTGAAGTCTAGGAACCCTGTCGTTGAATTAGGGAATGTCTGGAAGAAGCTGAGGAGGAGAGAAACCCCATAGCTGACCAGGAATCTCAATTAATCAGAACCCCTTAGATCTCCCAGAAACGAATCTACCAACCTCACAGCATACACCAATTTGTAAAAAAGCCCCAGACTAATATACATCAGAGGATTCACTGGTCTGGCCTCATTTGGGGAAGATGCACCAAAAGTCCATGAGACTTCAAACCCAAGGAGTAGGCCTGGCCTGGCAGGAGAATGGTGGCAGACTCTTTTTGGAGAGAGAGGGAGGAGGATTGGGGTGAAAAACTATGGGAGGGACAACCCCGAGTGTATAATGATTAATGGACTATAAAAAAATAAGTAAATAAAGGTAACCAAAAGGAAAAAGAATAGTGGAAAAATAGCAGTGTATTCCTCACATTTTTGTCCCAAACCCTGTGAATGTCAATATGGGCAGGAGGCCTGCATTTCTACAAGGAAGAAGTTAATGTGCTACACTCTATCCTCACCTTTATTTCTATCCCCCAGGAATTACTGATGGAGACTCAGCTCATTCACTAGCAGGTATGTGCTTCTTTCAGTGCATCCAATCTGGCAACGTTTTAACATTAACAATGGAAGAAAAGAACCAAGTCATCTCTCAGACTGACCACAAATTACATGCTCCCTTAATCTGTACTTGTAGTCTCCAATTCTCCTCCTTAATCTTGATTACCTTGGGTAACAGAGACTGGCCACCAGTTCAGCAAACTTGCTTTCTTTTTCTACCGTGAAGCTAGCTAGATGAGGCTGAACGACTGTATTCTGGCCAAAGGAATGTGACTGAAAATACAGTGAGTTAGCTCTAGGCCACTATAATGAAATTGTCATGCTCAAAGTTCTACTCTTTTCCCTAACCGTTCAAAAACAGAACACAGAAGATGCAAGGACCTAACACATGACATAAGCTGTTCAGTTTTTGTCAATTTGTGCAAAAAATATACTTATGGATTATATTAATAATCTATTTCTTTAATGAGTATCACCTATTACCAATATAAAAAACATACAATGTAGGCATAGAAATTTTCTTCCAATTATCTACATATGTACATTTTTGTATAAATCTTGCATGTCTTTTGTTAAATTCATTGATGTGTTTTGGTTTTTGAGGATATTATAAATAAACTTGTTTTCTTAATAATTTCCTAATTTCATTGTCTGATTGTCCATATATATTATAACATGCTCATTATATTGATCTTCTTTTCTAAATGCTCAACTAAACTCATGTGTTAGCTTAATAATTTAATGAAGCTTCCATTGGATTTTCAATCTATTAAATGTCAACTGTAAATAGAAATACATTAACTATTATTTTCCAATATAGTTATAATTATATCTTTTTCTTGCCTACTTGTTATAGCTAAACTCTCTAGTACAACACTGAATATATATGACTAGAATGAGTAGTCTATCTTGTTTTTCACCTTAGAGGGAAATCATTGACATTACTCTGAAACAGGATACGACCTGTGAGTTTTTTCTGATTTCCATTTAGAAGTTGCATGCCTCACCTTCTATAACCCTCCCCTTCAATAAAATCATAGATCTTTGAATAATTTCTGATGACCTATAACATTATTCAAATTCCATTCCTGAATTGTAGAGAAGGATATTGCAGGTGTTTGTATGGAAAGTAATAGCCTGTCTTCAAAGAAATTTCATAAAGATAAAAAGTGCTGTGTGAAATAATGTGCATGAAGCTCCATGCTACACAAAGCAACTTTCCATACTTCAGATGCAGAAGTGACAGAACTGTTGAAGGAGAGTTACTTGGTATCATTTAGGGTGTCATACATGTGACATTGGAGTGGCATAATATTTAATTAAGGAACTGATTTTATTTCTAAAATATGGGTTGTTTTAAATGTAGTTATGTTGATGGAGTTAGTGAATGTGTGTGTGTTTGGGTGCATGTGTTTGTGTGTGTGTGTGTGTGTATGTGTGTGTGTGTTTGGTGTGTGTGTGTGTGTGAGTGTCTGTGTGTGTTTGCGTATTCTATGTGCTTTCCTTGATTTTGCTGGTAAGGGTTTAATTATTTCCTGTGATTTCTTGAATGTAGATACCCTCTAGGATTAGAATTTTTCTTTTAGTATTTTCTTGGATTTGTCTTGAAATATCTTGTTTTCTCCATCTATGGTGATTCAGAATTTTATTGGGTATTGTTTTCTAGATTGGTATCTGTGATGTTTTAGAAATTTCCACATATCATATCTGAAGTCATGTGTAATTCTAATTATTCTGCTTTCGACCGTTACCTGCCTATTTTCTCTTGGAGCATTTAATATTGTTTAAATTTCTGTAGTATTTTTGTTTTGATCAATATGCTGTGAGAGTGTTTTCTTTTCAATCTCAGTCTAATGTCTGTTATAAAAGCATCTTCTATGTTTATAGGCTTCTCTTTATATAGGTGACTGTTTCTTTAGTTTGGAAAAGTTTTATTTTTAACTTTCCTGAAGTATTCTGACTTGGAGGTGGGACCCTTTGACTTTTGTTTCTATTATTCTGAGCTTAGAACTCTTCATGGTATCACAGATTTCACGGATTTTTTTGTGTAAGGAATTTTTTAGATTTAACATTTTATTTGAAGTATTAATTTTTCTATTGTATTTTCTATGTCTGAGGTAAACAGAGAATTCTCAAAAAATGAATCTCAAATAGCCAAGAAGCACTTATATAAATGTTGAAATCCCTTATCCATTGGGGAAGAACAAATCAAAACAACTCTGAGATCCCATCTTACCCCAAGCAGAATGACTGATATCAAAAAAATTCAAGTGATAGCATATGTTGGCAAAGATGTGTAGCATGGTGAAAACTCCTTCATTGCTGGTGAGGGTGCATATTTGTACAACCACATTGGAAATCAATTTAGTGTTTTCTCAGAAAACTGGCAATAGTTCTATCATAATACCCAGCTATACCACTCTTGGGCGTATATCCAAAATATGCTGCACCATTCCAAAAAGACAGTTGCTCCACTATGTTCATAGAAATGAATTCATAAGAGCCAGATGGTGGAGAGTGCTGAGATGTACTGAAGAATGTATAAATAATATGGTACATCTGTATTATTGAATACAGTTTAGCTATGAAATCAAAGACATCATGACTTTTTCAGGAAAATGGATGGAACTTTAGAATATAATCCTGAATAATTTTACCCAGCCCCCAAAAGGACAGGCATGGTATGAATTCACTTCTACGTAGTTATTAGCCATAAAATACAAGGTGCCCATGCTATACTACACAGGCCTTAGTAGGATGGAAAGAAAGAGCAGAACAAGCAAGGATGCTTCAGTGCCACTTGGAAGACGAAATGGATGGATATGGAAAACAAATGGAGAATTGGAACATGGTGGGAAATGGTATAAGAAGGGCAGTGGGTTTAACAGATATTTATAGAACATTATATCCTAAAGCAAAAGGAAACACCTTCCCACCATCTCATGGTACTTTCTCCTAATTTGACCATATAATCAGCCATAAAACAGGCCTCAACAGATACAGAAAGGTAGAAATAATCCTGTGTGTCCTATCAGACCACTTTAGGCTAAAGCTCGTCTTCAATAAAAATAAGGAAAGAATGCACAAAATTACATGGAAGTTGAACAATGTTCTACTCAATGATAAACTGGTCAAGGAAGAAACAAATAAAGAAATTAAAGACTTCTTAGAATTAAATGAAAATGAAAGTACAACATACCCAAACTTATGGGACACAATGAAAGCTGTGCTAAGAGGAAAACTCATATCTCTGAGTGCCTGCAGAAAGAAACAGGACAGAGCATACATCATCAGCTTGACATCACACCCAAAATCTCTGGAACAAAAAGAAGCAAACACACCCAGGAGGAGTTGAAGGCAGGAAATAATCAAACTCAGAGCTGAAATCAACCAAGTAGAAACAAAAAAGGACTATACAAAGTATCAACAGAACCAAAAGCTGGTTCTTTGAGAAAATCAACAAGGTAGATAAACCCTTAGCCAGACTAAACAGAGGACACAGGGAGTGTGTCCAAATTAACAGAATCAGAAATAAAATGGGAGACATAACAACAGACCCAGAGCAAATTCAAAAAATCACCAGATCCTACTCCAAAACCTATATTCAACAAAACTTGAAAATCTTCAGGAAATGGACAATTTCCTAGACAGGTAAAAGTTACCCAAGTTAAATCAGGAACGAATGAATCATTCAAACCACCCCATGACTCCTAAAGAAATAGAAGCACTCATTAAAATCTACCAAGCAAAAAGAGCCCAGGGTTCAGTGCTGAATTCTATCAGACCTTCATAGAAGACCTCAGACCAATACAATCCAAACTATTCCACAAAATTGAAACAGATGAAGCTCTACTGAATTCCTTCAATAAAGCCACAATTACTCTTATACCAAAACCACACAAAGACCAAACACAGAAAGAGAACTTCAATCCAATTTCCCTTAGGAATATTGACACAAAGATATTCAATAAAATTCTTGCTAACCTAATCCAAGATCACATCAAAACAATCATCCATCGTGATCAATTAGGCTTCATTCCAGGGATGCAGGGATGGTTTAATATATGGATAACCATCACCAAAATCCACTGTATAAACATACTGAAAGGTAAAAACAACATGATCATTTCATTAGATGCTGAGAAAGCATTTGACAAAATTCAAGACCCTTTCATGATAAAAGTCCTGGAAAGAACAGGAATTCCAGACCCATACCTAAACATAGTAAAAGCCATATACAGCAAACCAGTAGCTAATGTTAAACTAAATGAAAAGAAACTTGGAGAGTAATCCAACTAAAATCAGGGACTAGACACAGCTGCCAACTTTCTCCCTACTAATTCAATATAGTTCTCAGATTGCTAGCCAGAGCAATCAGACAACAAAAGGAGACCAAGGGGACACAGTTTGGAAAGGAAGAAGTCAAAATACACTGTATGCAGAGGATATGATTGTATACTTAAGGGACCCCAAAGTTCAACCAGAGAAGTACTAAACATGATAAACACCTTCAGCAAAGTGCCTGGGTATAAAATTAATTCAAATAAATCAGTAGCCTTACTCTACACAAAAGGGAAACAAGCCGAGAAAGAATTCATGGAAACAACACCCTTCATAAAAGTCCCAAATAATATAAGATACCTCGAGGTGACTTTAACCAAGCAAGTAAAAAGATCTGTATGATAAGAACTTCAAGCTTCTGAAGATCTCAGAAGATGGAAAGATCTCCATGCTCATGGATTGTCAGAATTAATATAGTAAAAAGGACCATTTTACCAAAAGCGATCTATGGATTCAATTCAATCTCCATCAAAATTCCAACCTAATTCTTCATACAGTTAGACAGAACAATTGTAATTCATCTAGAATAACAAAAAACCCAGGATAGCTAAAACTATCTTCAACAATACAAGGATTTCTGGGGGAATCACTATCACTGAAATCAAGCAGTATTTCAGAGCAATAGTAATAAAAACCAAATGGTATTGGTACAGAGACAGACAGATAGAGAGTGGAATAGAATTGAATACCCAGAAATGAATCCACACACCTATGGTCACTTGATTTTTGACAAAGGAGCCAAAACCATCCAATGGAAAAAAGTTAGCATTTTCAGCAAATGGTGCTGGTTCAACTGGAAGTCAGCATGTAGAAGAATGCAGATCAATCCATTCTTATCACCCTCCACATCAAAGCAGATACACTCAAACTAATAGAAGAAAAAGTGTGGAAGAATCTCGAACACATAGGAACTGGAGAAAATCTCCTGAACCAAACACCAATGGCTTATGTTTTAAGATCAAGAATTGAAAAATGGGATCTCATTAAACTACAAGGCTTCTGTAAGGCAAACGACACTGTTGTTAGGACAAAATGGCAACCAACAGATTGGGGAAAGTTCTTTATCGATCCTACAACCGATAGATGGCTTATATCCAAAATATACAAAGAACTCAGGAAGTTAGATCTCAGGGAGACAAATAACCCTATTTCCAAATGGGATTCAGAGCTAAACAAAGAATTCACAGCTGAGGAATGCCGAATGGCTGAGAAGCACCTAAAGAAATGTTCAACATCTTTACTCATAAGGGAAATGCAAAACAAAACAACCCTGAGATTCTATGTCACACCAATTGGAATGGCTAAAATCAAAAACTCCGGTGACAGCAGATGTTGGCGAAGATGTGAAGAAAGAGGAACACTCCTCTATTGTTGGTGGGATTGCAGACTAGAACAATCATTCTGGAAGTCAGTTTTGATGTTCCTTAGAAAATTGGACATTGAAATACCTGAGGACACAGCTATACCTCTCTTGGCATATACTGAAAAGATGACCCAATATATAACAAAGACACATGCTCCAGTATGTTCATAGCAGCCTTATTTATAATAGTCAGAAACTGGAAAGAACCCAGATGCCCTTCAACAGAGGAATGGATAAAGAAAATATGGTACATCTACACAACGGAATACTACTCAGCTATCAAAAAATGACTTTATGAAATTCATAGGCAAATGGATGGAACTAGAAAATATCATCCTGAGTGAGGTAAACCAATCACAGAGAAACACCCATGGAATGCACTCATCGATTATTGGATATTAGACCAAATGCTCAAATTACCCAAGATGCACAGAACACATGAAACTCAAGAAGGATGACCAAAATGCGAATGATCCACTCCCTCTTTAAAAGGGGAACAAGAATATCCTTGGGAAGGAAATAGAGAGGCAAAATTTAGAACAGAGGCTGAAGGAACACCCATTAAGTGCCTGGCCCACATGTGACCCATACATATACAGCCACCAAACTAGATAAGAGGGAGGAAGAAATGAAGTGCAGGCTGACAGGAACTGGATGTAAGATCTCCTGAGAAACACAGCCAGAATACAGCAAATACATTCGTGAATGCCAGCAGCAAACCACTGAACTGAGAACGGGACCCCCGTTGAAGGAATCAGAAAAAGGTGTGGAAGAGCTTGAAGGGGCTCGAGACCCCATATGAACAACAATGCCAAGCAACCAGAGCTTCCAGGGACTAAGCCACTACCCAAAGACTATACATGGACTGACCCTGGGCTCCAACCTCATAGGTAGCAATGAAAAGCCTAGTAAGAGCACCAGTGGAAGGGGAAGCCCTTGGTCCTGCTAAGACCGAACCTGGAGTGAACGTGATTGTTGGGGTGATGGCAGTAATGCGGGGAGGATGGGGAGTGGATCACCCATATAGAAGGGGAAGGGGGCTAGGGGGATGTTGGCCCATAAACCTGGAAAGGGAATAACAATCAAAATGTATACAAGAAATACCAAAGTTAATAAAAATGGGGGGGGGAAGAAGGGGAATGGGAAATTCAGGATTTGGTTTCATAATGTGTAGTAGGGATGACATGATTACAATGAGAATTAGTGGCCAATTAATACTGATGAGAAGGTTAGGGGCATTTCTAGAATATGCTGCAGAATTTTGATATGGAAGGTGCACAAGAATCAATAAGGGTGTCCTTAACTGTGACTCACTGTTATGGGGATATGGAGCCGGATGTGGTTGCTTCCTTCGGCTAAGTAGTAACCCTGGGGAATAAAAACGGACACCAACCGTCCACAAAATTTTCATCCCCAAACTGATATTGTCTACAAGACATGCAGAGATTGGGGATGGAGCAAAGACTTCCCAGATGGGAACAGCCAATTGATAATTGGCTCAACTTGAGACCCACCCCATTGTAAAAACAGCAACCCCCTAGCCCTATGTGTGGTACTTGTTTATGCTTGCAGACAAGAATTTGGGGGCTCCACCCAGTAGCTGACACCTACACACGCAGACGCCCATAGCCAAACAATGGATGGAATTTCAGAAATATTATGGAAGAATGTAGGCCCCAAAAGGTTATAGAATCTTGACAGGAAGACCAACAGGAGTAACTAAACCGGAACCTAGGGGTCCAACAAACAAAGAGCATACACAGAGTAACTAGATTTCCCTGAATATGAGCACTTTGGTCATCATTTGGGTCCCAAAGAACTGGATGGGAGATATCCCAAAAGCAGATATATATATATATATATATATATATATATATATATATATATATATATATATATATATATATATGCAATGTTCTTCTACCTGGGCTTCCTTATCTGGACTGAGTGGAAGAGGATGCACTTAGCTTCTGGGAGACCTGGTATGACAGGATGGAGTAATAACTAGGAATCCACCTCCCTCTCAGAGGAGAAGGGGATGGGGATGCAGAATGGAGTGTGGTAGATGATGCCCAGGAGGTTTTCAGTGCACAAGATATAATATGGATAAGTAAAGTAAAGCAACAACAACAACAACAACTACTACTACTACTACTACTACTACTACTAATAATAATAATAATAATAATAATTTAAAAATTGGTTACGTTAAGTGTGTCAAATGCACTATTGTCTCTCATTAAAAATTCTTTTATGATGTTATTTAAATATGTATTAAATTCCTGTATAAATATACTGTGTTGTTAATAACAAAGGATTCAAGATGATGCTTCAATAATTTCTCTAGAAAAATATATTCTTCATACTGGAAAGGATTTCATTAGCAATTATTTAAAAAAGTCAGAATCTAGGAAAATATGATTTCTAAACTTAGATCTCCATTTTACAAAATGTAAGAATACTACACAGTAAAGAAAATCACCATGGGGCTAACTAGTCAACCAATTATTTCCCTCTTTTTCATAGCATCTCATTTTGAAAAAAGACCCAGAGCTCAACTACTGTCCCTGTTGTTATCTGATTACTCATCTCAGGCATATGCATTTCCAGGTCCTGAAGAGAAAACAATAAACATCAGTGGCTTATTTGGAACACCAAGGAGAAAAATGACATACAGCAAGAGGATGTGCTATACCAAAGGGTTAAAATTCATGAGGGGAAGGCATGCTGTTTGAGGCACTCTCTTGTAAACTCCTAAGAAAAGGAGGAGATTGAAAGACACTAGTTTCTTTGTAGTAACAAGTCTCCTCTTAACATACCTGAGTCCCACAGTTTTATTCAAATTACAGGAAAACCGTATACTTTTTAAAAATTCAAGATTCAGTATCTCATTATTCAGGGGAAGAAATAGAGTATAAGAGAATAAGGGGCAAGTAATTATCTACAGTACCAGTTCATCCTTAACATCTATCTTCAGAAAGGACAAGCTGTAGTTCTGACAGGTCTGTTTACATTCACGCCATATCCTTATATCCATGGTGAAATAATAACATTTTATACCATAGCAGAACCAGTGCATTTCATCACACCCGCCTACAGAAAGAATGAACATAGTTAAACATTGTTTACTTGGATTGTGTTATCAGAACAATGTATTTATGAAGGCTGTGTAAAAAAAAAAAAAAAGTAAAATGTCACAGTTCTTCGAAACAGGGATTTCATAATGCCCAGAGAACCATGCACACTCATGATCTATATAACATTGTTAAACCATTAGAAATAAAGAGACATTTTATGTGTCAATCATGGATGAGTCAATAGAAAAAATGTTGCCTGTATATACAAAAGAATCCTCCTTATCCTTTAAAAAGAATGAAACAGCTGGGCATGATGATTAAGTCTATAACCTGAGGACTTCAAAGACAGAGACAGGAAGAATACTACCAATTTGAGGCTGTTATTATTCATGGGTTTGAAATACTTCAAAGACGATCTAGAGCTGTTTTTTTTTCCTCTCTCAATTTTTATAATATACCAGTTTTAGATATACTTAGTTTTTACATAATGAGAACCATCACATCCTACTCTTTCAGCATGATGACATAAAAAACAAGTACTCTTTATAAACTCTAAATCTTGAAAAAAATATTTAATGATGATTGACAAACAGTATCAGTTAAGAATGACCAGAAGCAATGAAGGTTAAGAAAGTTTTCTTGTGACACTTAAAATTTTATCTTTCCAGTTTCATTGATACATCAATGACCCTGGTGCAATATCTGCACACCATGGTTAAATGCCCCTGTCTACTGCAGGGAGGATCCCTTTCTTATAAACAGGCCAACTTTCAAAAGACAAGTCAGATGAAACACACACACACACACACACACACACACACACACAATTATTTTTATAACTGCGACCATGTAAATCTTTAAGTATTTTAGAATGAATACTTGATAAATGTACTCTATTAAAAACTTCTGTGAACGTGTCAAATGAGGAACCAAATGATAGCAGCAACCCATTGAATTGAGAAATGGATCTCCATTGGAGGAATTAGAGAAAGCATTGAAGGAACTTAAGGGGCTTGCAACCCCATAAGAACAACAATGCCAACCAACCAGAGTTCTAAGGGACTAAACCACCACCCAAAGACTATATGTGGACTGACCCAAGTATGCAGCTGCATGTATAACACAGGACAGTCTTGTTAAGCACCAATGGGAGGAGATGCCCTTTGTTGTGCCAAGGCTGGATCACCAGTGTAGGGGAATCTCAGGCTGAAGGAAGCAGAAGTAGATGGGGAGGGGAATGGGCAGAGGACTTATGTTTGTGAAGCTGGTAAAGGGAAAAAAAGAAATTCTGTGTTATATCAGCAACAAAGTGGGCCTCTCAGACTGTCCCTGGGACGAAAAAAATTATAAGGATTACCGATTTGTGATTCCATCCTCAGGGAGCTAGAAGTGTACCAAATATAGAAACTATAATGTTCTCCTAACCCGGACAGGGTTTTCTGTGTTTCCAAGACATTATGTAAATAAGGAACCCTCAAATGATTAACCCAGAGATCACCAGAATCTTAAGCTGAAATTTGGCCTTCAAACCTTCTATAAAAAAAACAATAGATGATAATGCAATTCTGCATTCTTGGTCCTCCCCTGCTACATACCTGTGCGCTGAGGGGAAGCTAAAACAGTCTTAGTTTTCTTGTACCATCTGTTCTGTTCTCTGTTGATTAAGTCCAGAAGAGCATTGTAGTGAACACTCTCTGCAGACATAGTTCTCAGTATTTCTTCCTTTAATTTGATGTCCTTTTCCATGGTGCTGCAGTTATGGTGACGGTTTTGAGTTTTCTGTAGTTCATGGTTTTCATTACTGTACTGAAAAACTAGAGTGGTCACAGGTTTAACAGCATAAATGTCCATAAAGTATATGTATTAAAATTTAAGATATGAGAAAAAACTTCATGTTGACATACAACACATCATTATTTTCATTGGTATTTAACATTTATAAATTAGCACTTCTATTAACTCACTATTGAAACAGATACATAAATTTTTCTCTATACTTAAGCTGACTGTAAAATAAATAATAAAGCTGAAGGAAATTATGGTGGAGGTAAGTTCCAATTACTTAATACTTTACAGCATGATTTGACAAATAAAAACCTAAGTAAAATATTCCGTGAATACTTAACATGTCATGGAAATTCGACTAAAAAAAGTTAAGTAAGGGGATGATGATTATTGAAACATAAAGTGTGTAAACTATGCTCCTCCATAGCTTTGTTTTAGCACAGCCTAGAAGTGATACTCTGTAAATATGAAGGAATATAATAAAGTTTAACTGTTAATGTCTCAGTACAAATGAAGTCTTTTTACTTAACCATAATCTCAATACATTGAAGAAAACGGAAAAGAAGGTCATCAATTATTTGCACAGCTATAACTCATAAAATGTTTACATAAAGTTAACAATCATTTTAGTTCAGAAATGTAGACTATCACCAAGTCCTCAGGGGGAGCATGTCCAAGAGTAAGAAAGAGCAGTGCAGCTGCTAACTGCCCCAGAGATAACAGATTAGTATTGAAAGAGAACAGAGCACTGCAGAATGTCAGGAAAAGTTATTAAAGTCCTTGATTCTCACTCATCTCTGATTATAGGCAGGACAACAGAGTGTATAACTGCATCATCCCTGTCCAAAGCTATTTTTAGGCAGAAGTTCAATTAAGATGTATCTCAGTTACTTACTGTTTGTCAGCAACATTGCAACAGCAACCAGTCGAAGGGAAAGGAGGATTCCAATACCAATCACAGTGAGCTGCCAGGGGACTGAACACACTTAAGTCAACAAAACAAAGCAAGAAAATCAACACCATTAAAAGCGCACATCACAATACTAATTAAAATTCTGTTTAGCAGAGAAAAAAAAGGGAAATTATGCACAAGTCGTCGATGATACAAACTGAATGAAAATGTGCTCCCAGAATTGTAGATTTCTCCATAAAATACACCCACTGAAGAAATCCTACATGTGTGAAGGTTCACAAAATCCTGAACTTATTTCTGGTTGAATTGTGAATCCTCTGAATCAGACTAGAAGTAGTTGGGTGACAGACCTGTGTCTTCACCCAGTTCTATAGGAACAAAAATGCATTCTAGAGAAGGCATTTGAAGAATAGTTGCAATGCAATCCAAGAATACCAAGTGGAGCATAGCGTCCACAGGAAAGAAAATTGAGGATACAGAGTAATGAAAGAAAGATGGATGTTCTTGAGAACTGGTAGGTAATCACAGCTGGTCTGGACCTGATCTGTATAAATCCCCATCTTTGAAAGGTCCTATAGTTCAACTATTTCTTTTTCATGTAAATTTGAGTTTCTTCTATATAATACTATATATTTTTTGTATATATGATATTTAGAATCTGAAACTCATGCTTCTGATTACCACAACATCAAAGAAGGAAAGTATCTCATCAAGGAACAGAGTCATGACAGTGCATATAGAACAACTGAAAAATAGTGAAGAAAATAAAGTGATACTTCTGCTTTTTCACTAATAAATTAAATTATTCTTTGACATTTCAGGAACTAACAATAAGGTTTACTCATTCCCACACCTGCTAATCCTCTCATTCCCTGTTCCTTCATCTGCAACATTATTACCCTTTGGAGAATTCATCTTCCGATGGCAACTGTTGTTCCCTGTTATATTAAATGTTGGCGATATTTATGACAATTAAAACACTTTCCTTGAGAACAAAAATATTGTTTTTAATACATACTCCTCATTTCTGTAGGATTTTCTTTCTCTAGAAAACTCAGTCTTTTTTCAGACTCTAGTTTGTCCATTAGTTTTAAAGTTTTCAGAATATTCTTGCCTAGACTGAATTAAAAAAAAATCTCCTTATGGTTTCTCACAACTTTTCCTATTCTTATTTTTATTGTCTTTTTTATGTATTTTAATTTCAAATGTTGTCTCATTCATATGTTCCCCCTTTTCCCGTTACCGCGCCCCATTCTGTGAGGATGCTCTCCCTCTCAGTCACCCATGCCTAGCTCTACACCCTGGCATTCAACTACTCTGTGGAAATGTGCCTTCACAGTACCAAGGGCTTCTCAGCCTATTGAGGCCAGACAATGCTATTCTCTGCTACATATGTAGCTGAAGCCATGTGTCCCTCTATATGTATTCTTTGGTTCGTGGTTTAGACTCTGGGAGCTCTGGAGTGGTCTTATTGGTTGATATTGTTGTTTTTCCTATGGGGTTACAAACACCTTCAGCTCCTCAGTCCTTTCTCTAGCTCCTAATTGGTGTCCCCATGCCCAGTTTGATAATTAGGTAAAAGCATTCTCAGCTGTATCAGTAAGGCTCTGGCAGACCCTCTCAAGAGACACTCATATCAGGCTCCTATCAGCAAGCACTTCTTTGCATCAGCAACAATGACAGGGTTTGGTGTATGCATATGGGATGGTTTTCCTGTTGGGGCAATCCCTGGATGATTTTGTCCTTTACTTCCTGGTCCACTTTTTCTCACTGTATTTCCTACTGTGAGTATTTTGTTCACCCTTCTAAGAAGGACTGAAACATTCACATTTTTTCTTCTTTCTTCTCTATTCTTGATTGTCAAGATTTTTTTCTTGCTGATTCCCATTGTTCTACATTCCTCATATGTCTTATTTTGTAACTGACTAAAAACCAAAGAATAGCAATAATTTATAATTCTCTCCTTTTGGTTTTTAAAACTTCATTGATTTATTTTTTAAATTTAGTGTTAAGAACTTCTTTATTTAATTACCCTCCAACTAACATTCAAAGTTCACTTCTTGACTTGTGCATAACCAAGACCAGATGAAATGGAACGTGATAGCTTTTGATCGAAGGCAGTAAGGTATTTTCAATTATTGTAAGTTTAAAATGCATAAAAAGCAAGGGATTTTAGACACTTAAAGCACTTACCTCTGCAGCCAGTTTCCCTGGGCCTTTGAGTCTCCTCAGGCCTCACTTGATACCACAACCCTGAAGACTTTTTAAATCTCACAGTTGAGCAAGGAACATCCTGCTTACTCATTTTGGGAATGATGTATGAAGTCTGTTTTCAGTTAAAATCAGGCCTTGAGTTTTTTCTAAAAACAAGTTGAAATGACCATTTTTGTTACGGTACCTGGATTTGATGATAAATAGTGTTGGGAAAGGATAGGATCTGAATAATTTACTTAAGGATCCAAACACCCTGACATGGAATTACCCCAATTTCCACTACAGGTGAGAATCCTTTGCATATTTCTGTTAAATTTGTTTATATTTCTAATGTTCACAGAAATTTTTGTTAAGAAATATGTACAGAATTAAAAATTTATTAAGTCATGTCAAATATGATGCAGACACTTTGTTATAAATATTCAGCACATACAATCTTAGGTACAATTGGTACTACTGAAAATCATTATAATAAAACAAAACTTTTAAACAAACTATCTAAACAAAAATGAGTAAAACCATTAGCAAGAAATAAAAATGTTGCTTTAAAATTATTTACACATTGTTGCAAACAAATAAATATGAAATATTCTTTCAGTATTTTTATTTATATATGGCTCTCAGAGTTTCCCAGACACTACTTTCCCAAAGTATATTTGAAAATTAATATTTCAGGTGATCTAAGACATGTAACTATCTCTTCATGGAAGCCACAATCAGCTGAGATGTACAATTTCTCCATCTAGCACAATGTACATAATCCTCTCTATGCTTGAACCTGGTGAATAGATTCAACCAGAAAAGATCCTACTGAGTGGTATAATCCAAACCCAGAAAGACAAAACTAAATATTGTCTCTCATCTGAGGCTCCTGGCTCAAAGTCTTCAGAAATCTTATGTTGCCCCTAGTAACTGCAGCAATAAGAAAAATAAAAAGGGGACATAGCTGGATGGATGTGAGAGCAACAGAGAGAATCATAGAGGATACAATATGAAGTTTTAATCTCAGAGCATTCCATTTACACAACCATTTCACATATAATACACTCGTACATGATGTGGCAAGAAGAGCATGTTGGAAAATAAATTTCATCACTATGCAGCATATATGAACTAATGCCCATGAAAAATACAATCTGATAATACATATCAATGTATTAGTAAATAGTAAGTATTGACCTTACCCTTACTTTAATCACCGAGATGTGATCCAGTACATAATAAAGTTAACGAACGGCATACATTAAAACATTCTTCCCTTACTTTTAATATATGAAGTTTTCTGAGGTGATTTACCTGTTCCGTTATATTTTTGACCAAAAAGGAATCCTTCCATTAAGCAAATCTCTTTCCAAATTATTATTTTTTGTTATTGCCCCTAGGGTGGAGCTGGCTGAGCCAATTATAATCAGTCCAGAAGACAACTTTAAAAACTGCATTCTCTCACTCCACAATCATGTTAGTTCCAGGGATCAAATTCAGGTATTAGATCAAGGATATTTATCAAGTACATTTACAAACTGATCCATCTAACATGGGTCCTACTGTGATAATTTTCATTTGAATGAAATATGAACATTTGACACAGTTAAAGAGTAAAGAACTCCATAGATACATCTATCTTAACTTCTTAGCACACACACAAAAAAATTCACAGCTTAGTGTGAAAGAAAATAATCAGTGCAGAATAACAGTTTTCACATGCTGCCAGAGTTAACTTGATCTAACACAACCTGCAGGGTTTCTTCATCAATCATATTTTCATGTCAGGCCATAAAATTCTCTTGATCACTGATAGGAAAACAATAAAAGCAGGTATTGTTACCTGTGTCTCTATCCCAAAATGATTCTGTTGGAACGTACTCTTCTCCCAATTAGAGAAAGCCTTGACTTTCCCTGGTGTGTATCCACAAAGAGGCTTCCAGATGAAAGACAAAACTAACTTTCCTCTGAGTGATACTCAACCTCATAACTTTCTGCCCCTCCTCTTGACCAAAGCGAAAAGAGGAAATTGTTTAATAAAAGCTGACTCTGAGGGCAAAGCAAAGAAGCAACATACTGTGCTGCTGCAAAATACATGTCAATAATTAACAGTGAAAGACTGAGAAGATGTAAACTGAGGAGAGAACAAAACCAGTGTCCTTAGCAAAAGAATAGGAAAAATGGGGACTGGAGCTGTTCTGTGCCTTGATTTCAAATGGGCTGTCAGAAATTTTGTCTTATGTCACTAATTTTAAAGTTACTTCTTGATTTTGATTTATGCAAATTGCAGGTCAATGTATGGATTAGGAATGCCTTCAAAGATCTCATGCTTCCACTGGTAAGGACTTTCTTTACACTCTTCTAGCTTTTTAAACACAGATATTCCATGTGAACATTGTCATTTCACATGAAATTACTTAAATGCTGTTTTGTTCACGGTGCTGGGACATCAAACCTAAGAAAATAACCATGCTCAGTATATACTCATTCCCTGAGTTATAATGTGTTCTGGTGTTTTGGTTTTGGTTTGTTTGTTGATAGTGTTTTAAAGTAACTGTTGTATCTTATACTATGTAGCACAGGCTGACTCCACATTTGCAGAACTCTGTGCTATTTTTGTCTTAGAAGTATAGCTATATACCACTACACCAATTTACACCATGTTTGTGGTAGATATTTTCTAATAAATAAAAAGAAGTTCTGCATTTTATAAATATAGATCTCAAGATTTTTAAAGCCGTTTGTAAAAATTAATCAATTATATGTGGCATAAATTAAATAGGTAATCCTCTAATGCTGAATATCTTAGGTGTTTATTAGAATTTTCTTCTTGTTTATTCAAGAACTACATAGGATATACTTTAGAACATGCTGAAAAAAGTCATTTTATGCATATATTCATGGAATTTTAGCAGATTAGCATATGAGAAACTCTAATATCTATCATAACCTGACATCTAGTTTATTTATATTCTATCAACTGCCATGAACAAATTCACAACTGATTTTTTAAAGATAAAGGGAATTGTTATTCTATGAGATTTGCTCATGTTTTTGTGTTGACAAGTTCTGGGAAGAAGCTCCTTTAGTAAAGACTGATTTGAACTACAGGGAAGAGGAAACTGTGAAATGGTGTGTGTCTAGTCTATGTCACAAAAAGTTTTAGATTCTCTACCTGATCATTTCCAAGAGTGCATGTGTTTAGAAGGTCAAGAAAAGGAGAGTATATGAGCAAAACTGAGAGTGTTTCTAATCAACAGAACTGAAACATTGCTGTTCTAGAAAACAACAATCACTCTCAAATCTGGGAGGTTAACATCTTACTATCCACAGACAGTTAACTGTGTTGAGATTTTACTGCATTATTATCTCTGCTGAGAGGTTGTCATCCTTACCAGGGAGGCTCCTCTAACATCATTCAACATGTGTGGGGAAAAAATGCAAGAGATGTTTGGTCATTACTGTGACTACAGTATGGACAGGACATAGAGTACCTACAAGTGCACTTAATGAGGGAGGAAGGTAATTAATAGAAAATGGACAGACGGTGCGTAGATTTTGTTTTTTCTCTGTTTCTTTGTATGTCAGAGACAAGTGGATGTCCATGACTGTAAAGCCAAGGAGCAGCAGTTTCCTCTAAGCTCTGTAGAGTTAAGCTCTGAATTTATAAAAGAGTGTAAACTGTAAACGAGCATAATTAGCTTTAAAGATAGAGTGAGTGTGGAATGAATGAAACCGGCTGACACTCCCATTTTGTTTCTTTGACCAAGGTTCACCATAAAACAGCAATTACTGAACTTCACATGACCAGGTAATAAAACAGAAAAGTGAAAAAATAAAGAAATTATTGTTTTCTTTAGTTTTGTATTGTAAATTTTATTATGAAAAACAATAGCAATATACATACATACACATCACACATACATGCACACACATGGACAGACACACACACACACACAACACACAACACACACACATATTCATGTTCATGGCAGATTTTCCTTCAAAAACCTTTTTTTGTGAAACCACAACTGCCAACTCCTTTATGTTGAGAAAGAAACAATCAGAATATTTCATTCAAATCTTCCAGTCAGAACTTCAGACCACAGTGCCATCATTACACAGCTGTAGACTGTTCTTCCTGTCCCTGGCTGTGGTGATGGATACCTGAAGTAGCCACCAGTTCACAGTAAATGATGGTTTGATCACTTGCTTCACTGGAAGAACTGGCTTATCCTGGTTAGTGTCTCACCACATGGTAATGTCTTTCAAGGTGGAAACTTTACTACCATGAAATATGGTATAATTCACAGGTCTTAAGGAAACCACAAACAACTCTATTATGAGATTTCCTTTGCTTGTGCCCACCCTGTGCATTTATAAGGACAATTATTTTAACACTCTGCCTTCCCTGCCTACCCACATAGTCCTAGATGTTTTGAAGCAATGAGAGGAAATGAAGAAGATGACTCAGGAATGTACTAATGAAAAAAGGGGTGTAGATAGGGACTAAGCAACCCAGCTTTGTGTACTAAACACCCACTTGGTTGTCAGCTCCCCAACTCAGAGTCAAATATTGTGTAACTGCTACAAGTGTCAAAATAACTACCAGGAGGATCAACCTATTAAGTGCAATAACCATTCTCCATTGTGATTCAGATGTTGTTAATTTTATAGCAAGTTCAGTACTAATAATTCATTACATATAGTAGCTTAGGATTACAATGTGTCTTACTCATGCTTTCTATTCCTGGCCAAAGATCATGAAAAAAAGCAAGTTGGGGAGAAAAGAGTTTATTAGACTTTTTTGGTTTATTCCACATTGCTATTCATCACCAAAGGAAGTCAGGGCTGTAAGTCAAACAGGTCAGGAAGGAGGAGCTGATGCAGAGGCCATAGAGGGATGTTACTTATTTGCTGGCTTCCACTGGGTTCCTAGGCTTGCTTTCTAACAGTACCCAACACCACCAGCAAAGGGATGGCACCACCCACAATGGGCTGGGCCTTCCCCCCTTGTTCATTACTTGAGACAATGCCTTAGAGCTGGATCTCAGGGAGGTATTTCCTCAACTGAGGCTCCTTCTCTGTAATAACTCCAGCTTGTGTCAAGATGACACGTAAAACCAGCAAATACACTATTTTGAATAAAAATGGCACTCATAGGCTTATTTAGGTATGCCTACATTCACACCCATTGATTCTTGGGTGCCTCTCTCTTATCCGCAGTCTCTGTCTCATCCTGGACACTGAACCAAACAAACATTGAAGGGAATGGTTTAATTCATTGCACATATTACAGGTAGATGTTAAAGGAATATGGAAAAAAGCATTTACTTGAGTGTTCAAAGCAGAAATTACATTCTTTCAGACTTGCTGCATGGCTCACTTTAGCTTTTTTCCATTCTTTTCTTTCTTTTCTCCAATTTTTTTTATTTTTGAATGTTAAATTTTTATTTATTTTTTTTTACATCCCAGATTTTATTCCTCCCCGAAACCACCCTCTGAATGTTCCCATCCCATACCTCCTCCTGACCCTCCTTTCTCCAAGATGATTATCCTACCCCGCAACCCTCTACCCCAGCACAACATGAAACTCCCTGGGGCTTCCAATCTATTAAAGGTGAGGTGCATCTTCAGTATCTGAAAACAGACCTAGCATTTCTCTGCTGTTTATGTGTTAGGGCCGCCAGTCTCATATGAGCTGGTGTATGTTGCCTTGTTGGTGGTCCAATGTCTGAGACTTATTCAGGGTCCAAATTAATTTAGAGTGTTGGTCATCCTACAGAGTCACATTCTTCCTCAGCTTCTCCCAGCTTTCCCTTAATTCAATTATAGGGGTTAGCAGCTTCTGTCATTTGGTGGGTGCAAATATCTACATCTGCTTTTTCAGCTCTTTGATGTTATCTTTCGGAGGACACTCATGACAGGTCCGTTTTGTGAGTGCTCCATAGCTTCAGTAATACTGTCAGGCCTTGAGGACTCCTCTTGAGCTGCATCCCACTTTTGTCCTGTCACTGGACATCCTTTGCCTCAGTCTCCTCTCCATTTCCATTACAACATATCTTTCAGACAAGAACATTTATGGGTTAGAGTTTTGAATGTGGGATGGCAACCCCGTCTCTCACTTGATGCCCTGTCTTCCTGCTGGAGGTGAGTTCTCATAGTTCCGTCTCCCAATTTTAGGGCATTTCATCTAAAGTCTCTTCCTTTGAGTCTTAAGACTCTCTTGCTTCCCAGGTCGCTGATAAATTATGGAAGATCCTCTAAAACTCCTAACTCCTGAGTTTGCCTGTTTCCATTCTTTCTGCTAGCCCTCATGACTTCACTTCTTTCCCCCACCAAATACCATATCATGGTCCCCTCTCCTCTCAATCCACAAATTCCACTTTATTCCTAGATATATCCTTCCTGCTCTGATTCCTCTCTTTTATACAATGGTACATTTACTCGCCACTCTCTCCATTACTCATGTAACCACACTCACATGCCCCTACCCCATTATCGCTTCCACATTTCCTCAAAGAAAATGAAACACTCCATGGCTAAGAACCTTCCCTCTTACCTCCAATTACAGCAGTCATATCCTCTGCCTTTAAGACTAGAAAAGACAGTCCCTATTGTGGAATTCGTTCCAAAGTTAAGCAAGAGAATTGCAGCAGCCTCCACACCAATGTTTAGGAGAACCATATGAAAAGTAAGTCACACATAGTCCCAGTTCCAGCTGAAGCTGGTTTTTGGTTGGTTGGTCATTCTCTGTGAGGCCACATCGGTCCAGGTTAATTGACTATGTACATTTTCTTGTGATATCATTGACCTTCAGACTCCCTCTATCCTATCTTATCCCTCACTCTTTCACAATACTTCCTGAGCTTTACCTAATATTTGACTGTGGAGACACTACACCTCTTTCCACCCACTGATGGATGAAGACTCTCAGGAGACAGTTATGCTAGGCACCAATCTCATGCATTGGAAAATATCAAAATCATGTCAGGGTTTGGGTCTTTTCCTAAGAAATGGATCCTAAGTTGGTGCAGTCATTGGTTGGCCATTCCCACAGTGTCTGCTCCATCTTTATTCAAGTGTTTTCATAGACTGGACAAATGTTCAGTCAAAGCATTTGGGGGTATGTTGGTGTCCATTTCCTTCCACTGGAAGTCCCTTCTTTGTGCTAGATGTTGCCACTTAGTTTCCATATCCCCAGCTAGTAGTTGTCTCAACTAGTGTCATCTCCATAAGGATTCCGGTGCTTCCCTTAACCCAGGTCTCAGAGGATTCCGAGAAATGCCTACTAACTGAGTTCTCTTTTCTTTCACAATCCTTTTCTACTTTTCCACTCCACACTAAATCTTATCCCCATTAGCCTCCTTAACCACTCTCCCATCAAGTATCCTCCATTCATCCACCTCTGATATATATTTTATTTTCCCTTCTGAGTGAAATACAGGCATCTTCACTTGAGTCCTCATTGTAACTCAGTTCCTTTAAGTCTGTGGATTGTAGAATGTATCTCCTGTACTTTACGGATAATGTCCAGTTATAACTAAGTACATAGCATGTGTGTCTTTCTAGATCTAAGTTTCCTCACTTGGGATGATAATTTTTCGTTCCATTAATTCACTGCGAATTTCATAATGTCTGTGGTTTTTAATGTTTTTTTCTTCATGTTATTACTGTTTTGTACTAAATATTGAAGATTTGCCTTTTTACTGGGTATTTTTATTTACATTACATATATTATTCGTTTTCCTGGTTTCCAGTCCATAAACCCCCTATCCTATCCCCCACCCCTTCTTCTGAATGGGTGTTCACCCTCCCAAAACCCCCCTCTTCCCACCTCCCCTCCCTGATATTCTACTCCATTGGAAGGTCCAGTCTTGGAAAGAATAAGGGATAAGACTCTCATTTGTGCCCTACAAGTCCAACCTCTGCTACATATGCATCTAGAGTCTTGAGTTTGTCCACATGTAGTCTTTCAGTAGTGATTTAGTCCTGGGAGGTCTCGTTGGTGGGTACTGTTGTTCTTATGATGCTGCAAGCCCCTTCAGTTCCTTTAATACTTTCCCTCATTCCTCCAATGGGGACCCCATTCTCAGATCAGTGGTTTGTTGCTAGCATTTGTCTCTTAATTTGTCAAATTCTGGCTGAACCTCTCAGGTGACATCTATATCAGGCTCTTGTCAGCATATACTTTGGCTTAATAAATATTGTATAATTTCAATTGCTCTCTCTCTCTGTATCTATATCTATATCCATATCCATATCTATCTATCTATCTATCTATCTATCTATCTATCTATCTATCTATCTATATCTATTATATTTATTCTGGATCCCAGAAGGTGGGACAGGCCCTGAATGACCACTCCTTAAATTTCTAACCAATCGTTTGTCACCCTAAGCCCCCCCATGAATATTTTTGTTCCCCTTTTTAAGAAGACCTGAAACATCCTGGCTTTGGTCATCCATCTTCCTGAGTTTCATGTGGTCTGTGAATTGAATCTTGGGTAATTCAAGCTTTTGGGCTAATATCCACTTATCAGTGAGTGCATACCATGTGCGGTTTTCTTTTTGTAGTTTGGTTACCTAACTCAGGTTGATAGTTTTTAATTCCATTCTTTTGCCTATGAATTTCATGAAGTTATTGTTTTTGATAGCTGAGTAGTAATCCAATGTGTAAATGTACCACGTTTTCTGTATCCACTCCTCTGTTGAAGGGCAACTAGGTTCTTTCCAGCTTCTGACTATTATAAATATGGCTGTTATAAACATAGTGGGACATGTGTCTTTGTTTTGTGTTGGAGCATCATTTGGGTATATGCCCAGAAATGGTGTAGCTTGGTCCTCAGATGTTGAATTCTCTAGGGAACTTCCAGACTGATTTCCAAAGTGTGTATAACATCTTGCAACCTCCCAAACAATGGAGGACTGTTCCTTTTTCTCCACAGCCTTGCCAGCATCAGTTGTCACCTGAGTTTTGATCTTAGCCATTCCATGCTGTGAGGTGGAATCTCAAGTTTGTTTTGATTTGCCTTTCCCTGATTTACTAAGGATGATGAACATTTCTTCAGGAACTTCTGTGCTATTTGATATTTCTCAGCTGAGCATTCTTGGTTTAGTTCTGTACCCCACTTTTTAATTGGATTGTTTGGCTCTCTGGAGTCTAACTTCTTGATTTCTTTGTATATTTTGGATTCTAACCCTCTATCAGATGTAGAATTGGTGAAGATTTTTCCCAATTTGTTGGTTGCCATTTTGTCGTCATGACAGTTTCGTTTGTTTTACAGAAGCTTTGTAGTTTTCTGAGGTACCAATTATTGATTCTTGATTTTGAGCATAACACGTTGATGTTTTGTTCAGGAAATTTCCCTCAATGACCATGTGTTTGAGGATCTTCTCCACTTTTGCTCCTATTACTTTGAATGTGTCTGGTTTGCGTGGAGATCCTTGATCCACTTGGACTTACGCTTTTGATAGAGCAATAAAAATGGGTATATTTGCATTATTCTACCATCTGACTTCCAGTTGAACCAGCACCACTTGTTGAAAATGATATCTTTTTACCACTGGATGGTTTTAGCACATCTGTCAAGGATCAAGGACCAAGGGTATGTGGGTTCATTTCTGGGTCTTTGTTTCTATTCTATTGATAGACTTGCCTCTCTCTGTACCAGTATGATACAGTTTTTATCACTATTACTCAGACATTCTTTTATTCTTGAATACACATTTTGCAATCCTGGATTTTATGTTATTCCAAATCATATTGCAAATTGCTCGTTCCAATTATACCAAGAAATGAGTTGGAATTTTGACGGGGATCACATTGAATATGTAGATTGCTTTTTTGTCCAAATGGACATTTTTATAATATTAATCCAGCCAATCCACGAACATTGGCGGCTTTTCATCAGAAACTTTAAATTCTTTTCAAACAGATATTTCACTCGCTTGGTTAGAGTCAGACCTAAGTATTTTCTGTTATTTGTTGCTATTATGAAGGGTTTCATTTCCCTAATTTTTTCTCAGCCTGTTTGTCTTTAAATAGAGGAAGGCTAATGATGTATTTGAGTTTATTTTATACCCAGCTACTTCACTGAAGTTGTTTGTCAAGAATAGTAATTTTCTGGTGGATATTTAGGGGTCACATAAGTATATTATCATATTATCCGCAAATAGTGATGTTTTGATTTCTTTCTGTCCAATTTTGATCACATTGGCCTCCTTTTGTTGTCCGATTGCTCTGCCTAGGATTTCAAGTACTGCATTGAAAAAGTAGGGAGAGAGTGGGCAGCCTTGTCTAGTCCCTGATTTTAGTGGGATTGCTTCAAATTTCTCTTCATTTATTTTAATGCTCCCTACTGGTTTACTATATATTGCTTTTAGTATGTTCAGGTATGGGCCTTGAATTCCTGATGTTTCCAAGATTTTGCACATGAAGGGGTGTTGGATTTTGCCAAATATTTTCTCAGCAACTAATGAGATGATCATGTGTATTTTTTCCTTTGAATTTGTTTACATAGTGGATTACGTTGATGGATTTCCATATATTGAACGATGGCTGCATCCCTGGAATGATCCTCCTTGATCATGTTGTATGATTGCTTTGATGATTTGTTGGATCCTGTTTGCAAGAATTTTATTGAGTAATTTTGTGTTGATATTCATAAGGAAAATTGGCCTGATGTTTTCTTTTTCTGTGGGGTCTTTGTGTGGTTTAAGTATGAGCATAATTATGGCTTCATTGAAGGAATTAGGTAGCACTCCTTCTGTTTCTATTTCATGGAATAGTTTGTACAGTGATGGTATGAGGTCTTCTATGAAGTTCTGATAGAATTCTGCACTAATGTCATCTTGTCCTGCGCTTTTTTATGCTGGGATATTCTTAATAATTGCACATATTTCTTTAGGAGGTATGGGACTGTAGATGGTTTAACTGATTTTTTTTAACTTTAGTACGTGGTGTCTGTCTTGAAAATTTTCCATTTCCTCCAGATTTTCTATTTTTGTTGAATATAGACTTTTGTGGTGGGATCTGATGATTTTTTAATTTCCTCAGATTCTGTTTTTATCTCTCCCTTTTCCTTTCTGATTTTGTTCATTTGAAATTACTCTCTGTGCCCTCTGGTTAGTCTGGCTAAGGTTTATCTATCTTGCTGATTTTCTCAAAGAATCTGCATCTGGTTTCGTTGGTCCTTTGTATAGTTCTTTTTGTTTCTACTTGCTTGATTTCAGGCATGTGTTTGATTATTTCCTGAAGTCTACTCCTCTTTTGTGTGTTTGCTTCTTTTTCTTCTAGTGCTTTTGGGTGAGCTGTCAAGTTGGTAATGTATGTTTTCTCCTACGTTTTCCTTCAAGAGAATATAGTTTCATTATGTCCTTCTTATTAATTGTTGATCTGAGTGCCTGAGATATGGGTGTTCTCTTTATCATATTGTCTATTACAGTAATTAACTTAAGGCTATTCCCAACTTCCTTTCTTTTAAAATTTGTGTGTCTGGTTTTATGATGATCCACTAAGACATGCGTTTTGTGCAGGATATTAAACCTGGTTCTATTTGCTCTCTTCTATATGCAGATGTCCACCTAAATCAGCAAAATTTGTTGAATATACTCTACAATTTTCCTCCTATTATTTAGCAAAAATTTTTGAAAAAATCAAGGGTCTGTAAATTTATGGGATTACTTTTGTGTCTTAGATATGATTCCATTGATCAGTCTATGTGTTTCTATATCAATACAATGCAATTTTTATTTCTATTGCCCTATATTGAAGGTTGAATTCCGGTAGGTGATATCTTCAGATATTATTTTATTATACAGGATAATGTTAGCTGTCCTGTACTTTATGGATTTTTTTGTTCATATGAAGTTTGTAATTACTCTTTAGACTTTAGAAATTCAAAGTTCTTATTTGTGTCTGCCATTTGATTAAAGGTATGTTACACATCTTCTTAATTTACGAAGGAAAATGCATGACCTAGAAAAATTATTTCCCGTCCAGTCCAGAAAATGCTGAACCACTGGCAAGTTATAGATAAATATTGTGCAAATTTTTTCCTTAAACCCTGATGTTACTTATTATTGGATTGTAGTCTACAAAAGGTTTCTTCAAGGCCCATTATTCCTATGATTGTTCTTGACCGCATCTACTCTCTTTCCTCAAAGAAAGTAATTGAGAAACATGTCATAAGAATCTTCTGTGGGTGAGCTCAGTTTCACTGGTTCAAGTAATGGCAATGATCAAATAAAATATTAACTGACAGGTACACATCTGATTTCCAGGTGAACTATGGATGCATATTTGCAATCTTGGCTCTCAGAAAATCATTGAAGAGGTATTAGCAAGTCAAATCCATCTCCTTCTATAGAGTGAGTTTGAAACTGGTTTGGCCTAAGGAATCCTGATCTCACAAAAGAAAAAACAAACAAGCCAAGCAAATGTAAACCCCATACAATAAGCA